>NC_060141.1:816068827-816369827 GCF_021461385.2 Schistocerca piceifrons
AGTGCCAGTCAGTATATCCTGGTCGTGACTGATGACACCTCCAGAGTTGTTTGGTTCGTACACAGTAGTAGGCTGACAGCTGGGTTAATTATTCGTCAATTGTCGGAGATATATTCCACATTTGGCCCTCCCGATACCATTGTCAGTGAGAACACTTCTCCCCTCCTCTCACAAGAGTTTAAAAGACTTAGCTCCGATAATGTCATAATTCACTCCACAATTGTACCGAACTGTCGACAACCTTCATTTATGGAGTGACTGAACTGCAATCTGAAGACGTCCTTAATTATTTTCCATTCCCTTTACTCCACAAGCGCGGCCATTCAGTAGCATGTCTCAATTTGGTGTTTTAATTCCGCCAACCGTGTAGCCCTTAAAACCACCTCCACTTCCTTGGTATTTGGTCGTCGTTTCAACTCCCCACTGTCCAATCTGTGATCAGTTAACGATCTGTTCTCTGAGAATGTGACGCCTAGCCTGATTCAGGATAACTGGAGATAAGTGGTAGGAAATATTAATATCACACCCAAGAGGCAGGCGTGCCATTACAATCTTGGGCAAAGCAAGTTTAAGGTGTGTGGTAGTGATAAGGTTCGTTTACAAAAACATTCTCCCAAAGGTCAAAGTACGCCGCAGTTCCTGATAAACTGGCACCTCGCTTTGTAGGACCTTGTGAGGTTATCCAGGTTCTTAATCCAGTCACCCTACTGGTACGTAACATCGCTACAGGAAAGTTTTCTAGAGTACATGGCTCCAAGGTCGAGGGAGGGAGCTAAATTTTCTGTAATAGATTAGATATACTGCTAGTGGGCTGGTTTGAAATTCTTGCATGCAAAACTGGCTGATTGATGGTATGAGGTAAGTCCGAGAGAGGGCGTGAGTTGTACGTCGGCAACGGGCGAGGCCAGTGGATGCAGAGTGGGCGCCGCACTGTGGGGAGCAGAGGCAGTCAGGAAGATGGCGTGGGTGCGAGGAGAGGCATGTGTGGAGGCAGAGGGAGGAACCATGCACTGTTTGCGGGGCTGCTGCCTTCATGTTGCCACTTGTGGTGTCTGGAGACTGATACCACTACTGGGTGGAGCGACAATTGTCAGGTGCTAATTTCCAACCAGGACATCTCGGTATCCTGTGTGGCATACTCCAGTTCCTGAATCTGGTGAGACGATTCGTCCGATTAGTTCTTGTTTACAAGTAAAATACAACGTCTTGCACTGCTTTTAAGTTCAAGTGGAACTGACGGACAAGAATACTATAATTTTTTCCGGCGTAATGAGCCAGCGCTTGGGATAGCCGATGATCCAAAGCAGTATAACACGTGACAGCCAAAATGTTATATAGTCGTGACTGTTAGACAGGTCGCTGTGCCGTTGTAAGTCTAATTTTCTACCTTGAGTTTAGGGGCAGATATTGATGTTCAGGTAACTGCCTGACTATTGGCTGAGTTCCCAGTTCCTTGTTACTTGAATTCAAAGCCAAACAGTGTTTAAGGAGACCAATGTAGGAAAATTACTCTCACTTGCCTTAAGTGGAATTGGTTTTTTACCCCTTTGTAGTTGTTCATCCTGGTGTGCAACAATTTGTTCATTTAGAATTTTAGCCTGTTTTAGTTCAGCCTGATGTGTTGGCAGAAGAGCCAACACCGTGTTGCTAGAGGAGGCCGAAATGCACGCGTTTAAGCTCACGCAGACTGGCGTGAGGTCTGGAACAGTTAAAGGAGTTGAGTCTAGTAAATAAAGTACGTAGTTGCTTGAATACTTAACTTTAATCCATAATTGGTGAACATCGCTCTTGATGATACATAATTACAATCTCAATATAAACTGGTAATGGCGCCTTGCTACGTCGTAGCAAATGACGTAGCTGAAGGCTATGCTAACTATCGTCTCGGCAAATGAGAGCCTATTTGTCAGTGATCCATCTCTGGCAAAGTCTGCTGTACAACTGGGGCGAGTGCTAGGAAGACTCTCTAGACCTGCCGTGTGCTGGCGCTCGGTCTGCAATCACTGACAGTGGCGACACGCGGGTCCGACGTATACTAACGGACCGCGACCGATTTAAAGGCTACCACCTAGCAAGTGTGGTGTCTGGCGGTGACACCACACAGCCCATCCAGGGCCCTGTGAAATCTCCCCAGGTAACAGGCGAGAGCTTAGGGCGGGTTCCCACTGCCCTGGTTGGCCACGGGACTGGCGCTGCTCTCACAGCGACCGACCGACGGACCGACCGACGTGCCGGTGTTATAAAACGCTGAGCCATCTCCTGTCGCATTGCTGACAGTTCGAGGCAGGAGCTGTAAAACAGTAACAACTTTGTTGTATCTATGTTACTTTCTTAAGCACATCTGTCTTTGCTCTGATGGCTGTTAGCGTTTAAGTTGGCAGATTACTTCGCACTGACCTGCTGATATTTAATTAACATTTAATGAGCGACTTGGCCTGTTTTGATCCTAAATACCATGTAACCTGAATTGCTGTCAATTAAAGACTTAGTGAGCTCGGTGTAGCATGTTTCTCAATTACAATTATTAATTGGAAGATTATTAATACAGTTTGCTAAGCGCCAGGCGCACATTTTTTCTAAAATTGCAAATAATATTCAAATTCTTTTGAAAAGATAAATTGTTATTGATACATAGTTAAGTAAGCGCTAGCCACTGTTGTTGTTGTTGCTGTGGTCTTCAGTGTGTGTAGGTCTTAAGAGATACTATATAGATGAAGCTTCAGTCATATGTCTTGTTAGTTTATTCCCTAAGAATGGCAATATAACCAACGGTCTTGCCACATTGGATTTCACACAATCAACAAAGTTCAGCACTGCCAGGCCTGGCTAGTACCTGGATATTCCAGGTGCAATTGCATTTGAAAGACAGGCACTTGGTTTTTGCACAATATTACTATAGTTACAAGATGCGATGAAGAATTTAGTACTCTTGAGTAGTCCTATTGATGAGAGAGCGTACAGTTATTTTCTTAATTATAGGGACGAGTGAGATAGGGTGCCGTGCTCTTACACATGATTTGATTAGAGATATGGTTACCAAATGTAAAATTCGTTTTATTCGTCGTGAGGTAATTTTCTACAAGCACTGTGCAGCTTCTTCTTTGAGTGTCAGATCTGATTTGATGAACGACTACTTTCTTTATATGATTATCATGAATGTTTTGATGTAGCAGTATTGGATTATCTGAATAATGTGTGATACAATGAGAATATATGAGGCAAGAACTTGCATTTTTTGTGACTCTGAAACTGTGACACGTGATTATGAGTGAATGATGTATGGGATGATTTATGACGGTTATGTTTAGGCTTTACTTGATATTTTACTTAATGTTTTCTTGCATGCGTGACATTCTTCTTTGATAAAAACCAGTTTCATGAAAGTTATATGTAGGCACGATCTGGCATGCTGTGGATATTTATATTCTTCAGAAGTTTCTATTATACCTCTAGGATTCCACAGTTGTCAGGATAAGGGGTGGTTCTGTCATAGTATGTTGAAAAGTGAGTACTGATTTGCGATGGTTGTCTCTTGGTCTGTGTCACATGAGCATACAGTATGATGCGAAAGATGCCGTCTTTGTTCAGTATTTGAGCCAGACTGAGTAAGCTGTGAAGATGAAAGTGGATCTGATGTATGGCGAGGTTACCATATTAACGCTCAGTGGCTTATACTGACTATGCATATGAGGAGTGTAACAAGGTCAAGGTCACCCATGCCGAGGCAGTGCTTATTTCGTCTACCACTTTCTGTGATGTTTCCTACTCTTGTTCTACGCTATATGTGCGTGAATGTAGCTTTATTACAGTGACTGGATATGGTGTGAGAGTTGTTTGAAAAGGTTGGCCATCTACGAGAAAATATGTGCCTCCATATGGAACAGAAGTGGAATGATTCATTCGGGTTGCGTGAGAGTTAGTGGGTTGTGTCAAGGAAAGCAACAATTGTGATTAAGGTCTCGGTATGGATACCGTTTCACTGATGCTTGATTATGTTTATTGATGGTTTCTCCAACTGACGTGTTTAAGATTGTGTTGGTCTCATTTATCTATGCAACAAAGAAAGTAGCAGTCATGTTTTGTGTCCGAGATTAACATTAGTATGATTTTTGTAGCGGCAAGTTATTCGAGCTGCAGTATCTCATATTTGACGTCCGTCTGAACACGGCGAAGAATCATCGTATACATCGCCTACGTCAGTTATGTTGCCATACATCCCCCAAATGTACGAGGAATTAACCTCATTTACGAACATACCATTACGCCAGCAGCTAGTACCCCCTGCAGCTTCAGACTACATGCACATCAACTAATGGCACAAACTGTACACTTGTTAATTATTTGAGATCGTCAACCACTGTATTACCATAAACTTTCGTCAGTTATTGCATGTAACAGATACAATCTCTCTCTGTTCCTCTTCCCCTCTCCCTGCCTCTAGCCTTTCAATCCTATCTAAGAATACCAACAAAAATTGTTATTAATGTATAATTTTACCACTGTAGCCAAAATAATTATTGCTCTTAAAGTTTGCAATATGTCGCCTGGTTATATAAACAAGTATGAAATTTAAGCTTGACAAAATCGGATTTATATACCATCTCAAATATTTACTCGAACTCATGTGCTCAGCACCTCGAAACAAAGATCTCTAAAATCCTTTAAAACTTATTCTGTAATAATGTTGTTATGATGTTTATTCTTTGTACTTTCTGATAATGGTCCTCCTTTGCGATTTGATCCTTGTACCTAATAGTCTTCAGACTCAATTTTTGTTTACAAAATATGACAGTATACATGTGATGCGTTACGATAGTGAAAGAAACCTGTGACCACTGCATGTAAATCTATTTCATTTATTTTATTTTCCCCGTTTGATATACGTTTGGTTTTTTCTCACAAAAAAAACCGTGTTCTGAAGTGGTATCTTGATTCTCCGCTAGACAGTGCCATACGTTCCTCCAAAAATTCTAACACAATACACACATACATTGACGCGCCGAAGAAATTGGTGTAGGCTCGCGTATTAAAATACAGAGATACGTAAACAGACAGAATACGGCGATGCGATCGGCAACGCCCATATAAGACAAGTGCCTGGTGCAGTTGTTAGATCGGTTACTGTTCCTACAATGGCAGGTTATCAAGATTTAAGTGATTTTGAAAGTTGTGTAATAGTCGGCGTACGAGCGATGGGATACAGTATCTCCGAGGTAGCGATGATGTGGGGGTTTTCCAGTACGACCATTTCACGAGTGTACCGTGAATATCAGGCATCCGGTAAAACATCAAATCTCCAACGTCGCTGCAGCCGGAAAAAGATCCTGCATTAACGGGACCAACGACGACTGAAGAGAATCGTTCAACGTGACAGAAGTGCAACCCTTCGGCAAATTGGTGCAGATTTCAATGCTGGGCCATCAACATGTCAGCGTGCGAACCATGCAACGAAATATCATAGATATGGGCTTTCGTAGCCGAAGGCCCACTCGTGTACCCTTGATGACTGCACGACATAAAGCTTTACGCCTCGTATGTGTCGTAAACGCCGACATTGGATTGTTGATGACTGTAAACATGTTGCCTGGTCGGTCTAGTCTCGTTCCAAATCGTATCGAGTGGATGGACGTGTTCGGGTATGGAGACAACGTCATTAATCCATGGACCCTGCATGTCAGCAGGGGACTGTTCAAGCTGGTGGAGGCTCTGCAGTGGCATAGGGCGTCTGCAGTTGGAGTCATACGGAACCCCTGATACATCTAGATACGACTCTGACAGGTGCCACGTACGTTAAATATTCTATGTGATCATCTGCATCCATTCGTGTTCATTGTGCATTCCGACGGACATGTGCAATTCCAGCAGGACAATGCGACTCCCAGCACGTCCAGAATTGCTACGGCGTGGATCCAGGAACACTCTTCTGAGTTTAAACGTTTCCGCTTACCACCAAACTCCCCAGACATGAACATTGTTGGGCATATCTGGTATGCTTTGCAATGTGCGGTTCAGAAGATTTGTGGACAGCCCTGCAGGATTCATGGTTTCAGTTCCCTCCAGAACTACTTCAGACATTAGTCGAGTCCATGCCACGTCGTGCTGCGTCACTTCTGTGTGCTCGAGGGGGCCCTACACAATATTAGGAAGGCGTACCAGTTTCTTTGGCTCTTCGGTGTATGTCATACTAACAAATGTAAATCCACCTGATATGGAGGTTTAAACCTTTGAAATTCGTCGTGATGGGTATCAGTAACGGTAAAGCCTAACCTAAAATGTTCGCATTTAAAGACTTGAATCATTCTGCAGCGTTTGTTGTTACGCCATAATATTTTAGGTTACGTAAAATGCAATCATCTATACAATCAGATAGGTCAGACCCATCACAAAATATGCCAGGAGACTATAATATACACCTAATGAACAAAGTACATTTTCGCTGCGTGTGTAAACGTCAACAGTGTCTACAACCTGGAGGAGTCCAACCTGTGATTTTGACATTAAATTATTTGTTACCAGATGATCAAGTAGTGAACCATATAATCCTTTACCCATAATTTTTGAGAATGGCGAGAGAAGAAAATTGGATAGAAGTTTGGCAGTATTTCTGTACCTCAACTCCTTAGCTTCAGCTTATTTCGGCCGTTTGGAAAAAGTTCCACTGATAAATAACTGGCTACACAAATAATTTTGTATGTTACTAAACTCTAAACAACGCTCTTTAGATAACTCGGTCGATATATTATTACCACTACTAGAATTTTTTTGATTTTAAAGCTTTTGTGATGGACATTAGTTTTATAGTGAGGTTCCTACTCATTTTAATAGTGACTGGGTTAAGGTATTCCGTGGTAGAGCCTACTGAACCTGACAATCCCATTTGTTCAGCAACATTCGTGAGACGCTTGTTAACAAGTTTCGCAACGCTGTTCACATTTGTCACGAAAGCATCCTATAATCTTAATGGTATCTCGTCCACTTCGTCTGCGGTTATACTACCTTTCTCCTACACTATATCATAGATTGTCTTCATTATGTCACCTGACGTGCCTATCTCTTTCTCTCATAATGCATTTGCAGAATATTCTGTTTTAGGACCTGCGATATTATGCAATACCATCAAGATCAGACCTGTTTGTGACTGGCAAGTACTGTTTCCCATTAATTGTACAGGTTGTCTTTAGTCTTTGAGAAACCTGTGGTGTCTTTGTAGACTTCAGACTAATCTGGGATACTTTTGGAGAAAAATGACTTTAAACTAAAGCCGTGTTTTGATTAATGAAAGTATTGTGTTTTTGATTGACGACATGAGCGTTGCATACAACCTTCAGTTCATGCCTTTGATGAGTTTCTAAAATAATCAGTTTTGTCTTACTGACTGTTGTCAGCTTCTGTGGGGTCAGCACCCACAAAAAAAGAGAGAAGTTGCGATGGCCGATGGCAAGAATCTAAAATAGTCTGTACGTAATAGTTGTCAATTAGTAGAACTTTTTATTTGTAAAGAGGAAAGAAATAAAACCGAACTCTTCTCGTTGTGAGATGGCTTCCTGTGCTTGCCGTGCCTCACACATGTAATTTCATTCATATATTATTACTAGTGGTAGAATCGTCTTCCTATCACTCAGTGCTAATGCTCCCTGAGTCTGCGACCGAACTGGGGCCGACCGATGGGTGGCCTGTTAGGTCAGCGTTGACAGGGGGCGCTCAACGCTGCCTTCATGGAGGTGTCGTTCCACTGGCGCGTTCGTCGGTCCAGCTCCAGCGGTTCCGCAGGCGGTGGCCGCCTCGCCACCCACAATGTCATGGTAGGACGCGAATCTGGGGACAGAAAACCTGCGGAAGAGTCTCGCAGTCGACTAGCAAGAACCTCGTTCTGACGGCGGTGCAGTAATCCATCAGGACCGTGAATTAAATGCATTCAGGCGCCCATATTTCGAAGGATCTGTTCTCTCTTCCGGTGTCTGGTGCGACCAAAAAATTTGAGTAGAATATACTCATTAGCTGCAAAGCCATACTTGAGGGGCGTGGGAGGCGCCGTGTTCTGTGGTGGCTGCAGCAACTGGAGCAGCGTGCTGTGGCGCCGGCCGTGTAGAAGCTCCGCCGGAAACGAACTGTCTCGGGAATAGGGGCAGGAAGTGGCGAGGAAGAGCAGCAGCGCTTGCTCGCCTGTGTGGCAGGCATGCATTTTGTTCGTGTGTTGCTTGAATGTAACCCACTGCAGGTCTGGGGGTTGGAAAGGGCGGTATTCCTGCCTGTCTTAAGAGGCGACTAAAAGTAGTCTCACACGTTTCGGCCTTAATGTCATGGTCCACCATAGGGTTTGACTTCCATACTGGGTAATTTTCCTGAAGAGCGAGCCCATTGGGGAAGGGCGCCTTACACGGTGCATTGTGTCCATAGTGCAGTGAGATCATAACCCCCTTTTCTCGTCGTCCCATCGCAGCCCTGCTCATTCTCCATCTCTTGAGCGACGCTACATTCCTGGGTGCGGTTTCCCCCCTGCACTATGCAGTGTCGCTTTCTGCGCCGACGACGACCGTGGTCTTCTTTGCACCTGATATCCAGCACGGTAGACAGTCTGCTGTGGTGGGGCCGCCATGTACCCTACTGGTTGAAGTCCCAGGGATCGCTCTGCTGATGCCTGTGCTGTTCACCCCCCACGTACGCCGAGGAGTAGAGGCCTATCTCCCTGGGGCATTGGGACTCCTGGCAATGGCCATCCTGCCAGGTGGCCCTCGCTGAGGCTGCATGGTACCTGTGGGGAGGGCTCTTGGTCGAATTGGGTGGCATCGGGGCGGATGGACCGCAATGAAGCATGGTACATCATCTCTTGCTGGTGGCCAGACACCAGCAGTCTCTAAGCGTTCCAGGGCTCAGTTCAATGCACAGAAGTATGACCCAAAATCGTTCCCCTCGCTGGCCACACCGTGGGAAGAGCAAAAGGCTAACAATGGCAGTGAGACTTATTCGCCCCTGTACCTGGTTTGTACGAGAGCTGATGGAAATTCTTTCATGACAATGAAGTCTCAGTTCCTTCTACAGCATTGAGAAGACAAGTTTGGGGAGGTGGAGGGCTTGTCCAAAATGCGCTCTGGGGTAGATCTGATAAAAACAGCATCCTCTGCCCAGTCACTGGCATTACTCGCTTGTGACAGATAGGTGCATATTTCTGTTACCATCACCCCCACAAGAGCTTAAATATGGTCCAGGGCATTATATCCCACAGGGATCTTCTTTTGCAGTCTGAAGACGAGCTGTGCCCCAATTTGGAGCGGCGAGGTGTTCATTTCATCCTGCGCGTTCATCAGTGTCTGAGGGACAGTCAGGTAACTACCGGCACCTTCATCGTGGCCTTCAAGGGTAATACAATGCCTGAAGAGATCAAGGTGATAGTTTACTGCTGTGATGTCAGGCCCTATATCCCTCCCCCGATGCGATGCTTTACATACTGGAAGTTTGGCTATATGTCATTGTGTTGTACCTCCAACCTCACATGTCGAGCTTGCAGACGCCCATCACATCCCAATATTCCATGTGCCCCGCCTCACATCTATGTCAACTGCAAAAAGGATCATTCACCTTGCTAGCTGGACTCCAGAATTTCACATAAAGAGGTGAAAATCATGGAATGTAAGACCCTAAACCGACTGACCTATACTGAGGCTAAGAGGAAATTTGAACGACTCCATCCTGTGCAAATGACTTCCTCTTATGCCGCCGCAACGACAACAGTGATAGCCTCATTAGTTAAGCGAATTCCAGTCGACTCTCCAAGCTGTAAGACTACACCTGCCCCCAGGACCGTGGGAGGGAACTTGCCTTCCTATTGCTCCTGCACCACCGACATTGGGAGCAACAACTCCTCTCACTCCCTTCCCAGGTTCTTACCAGCTGACACCCACCAGTGGCTGAAGCAAACCCACGTAGCTGGTTGTACGGCTTCACGGTTCTCTTCAGTCCCTGAGACTGAATCAGTGAAGCCCTCCCAGTGGGACCAACCTGAGGGGCAGTGGGAGAAACCAAAAAAGCAAAATATCCCCAAGAGCCAAGGCACTGTAATGGCAGCCACACCACCACTACCTACAAGTTTTGTGTCTGAGGATGAGGTGAAGATTCTGGTGTCCGCTGAGGACCTGGATCTCACTGAACCCTCAGACACAATAGATACAGACTGCTCAAGCAATACGTTGGTGGAAGGAGGTGACTCTGAGGCGTAAACTGCCTCGTTGAGTGTTCATTGCCTTCCCAGCCTCATGATGCTATTATCCTCCAGTAGAATTACGGTGGTTTTCCACCATCTTGCTGAGCTCTGAGAACTTCTCAGCCTTCACCTTTTCTTCTGCATTGCCCTCCAGGAAACTTGATTTCCAGTGATGGTAAACCCTGCCCTCCGTGAGTATTGGGGTTATTATAAGAATCGGGCAGCTTATGAGAGGCTAATTGGTGGTGTCTGCGTCTATGTCCTTAACTCTCTTTACAGCGAGTGAGTCCCTCTTCAAACACGTTTAGAAGCTGTCGCTGTTAGGGTGTGGACGCCTCAGGCTATTACTGTCTGCAGCCTCTATCTTCCTCTGGATGGTGATGCCCTGCAGCATCTATTGGCAGCGCTGATAGCCCAACTGCCACCACCTTTTCTATTACTGGGCGACTCTAACGCCCATAACCCTTTGTGGAGTGCATTGGTGGCAACAGGCCAAGGCACTGTCGTTGAACGAGTGTTGGCACCGCTCGACCTTTCTCTCTTGAATAATGGTGCCTCCACACATTTAATTGTGATGCATTGGCCTTTTGGTCTGCAGCCCTGGCCTTCTACCCCCTGTCCAGTGAAGCATGCGTGAGGACTTGTGCAGTAGTGACCATTTTCCGATCTTTCTGTCACTATCCCAGTGTCACACACTTGGGTGCCTCCCCAGATGAGCTTTGAATAAGGCTGACTGGGACTTGTTTGCCTCCATTGCCACTATAGAGCCTCTTTCTCATGATGCCATTGATGAGGTGGTTCACACGGTCACCACTGTCATCGTTTCTGCAGTGGAATCGGCAATTCCCTGTTCTGCTGGGTCCCCTCAGCAGAGAACTGTGCCTTGATGGTCACCAGAGATCGCTGAGGCGATTCGCTATTACAGGCAGGCTCTCTAACGTCATAAGTGGCACCCATCACTGGACCACCTCATTGAGCTTAAGTGTCTCCGTGCCTGAGCACGACGCCTCATTCCCTGACGGAAGCAGGAATGCTGGGAAAGGTATGTCTTCACGATTGGCATCTGTACTTCTCCATCTCAGGTTTGGACCAAGATTAGGCGTACCTGGGCTTTCCCTGAATCGAGCAGTGTGTACTGACTCCAACACGATTGCAGAAATCTTAGCAGAGGATTACACTCAGATTTTTGCTTTTATGAATTACCCACGAGCCTTCCACTCTCTGAAAGACTGGTTGGAACGTCAGAGCTTTCCCTTCCATACACTCCACTCCAAATCATACAATGCTCCATTCAGTGACTGGGAATTCCAAAGTGCCTTAGCCACTTGCCCTGATATGGCTCCTGGGCCAGATGGCATCCACTATCAGATGCTCAAACACCTCTCAGTGAACTGCCAGCGACGCCTCCTAGACTGTATCTGGGTTGAGGGTGAGTTCCCATCACAATGGCAGGAAAGCGTCATTATTCCCATGTTGAAACCTGGCAAGAACTCACTGGAGGTGGACAGCTACCGCTCCATTAGCCTCACCAATGTTCCATGCAAATTGCTCGAATGCATGGTAAGCCAGAGGATGAGTTGGCTACTTGAGTCTCGGAGCCTTCTGGCTACATCCCAGGGTGTGTTCCACAAGGGCCGCTCTGTCACCGATAATCTGGTCTGCCTGGAGTTGGCCATGTGTACAGCATTCTCCTGCCGACAGGTTGCTGTCTTTTTTGACATGTAGAAGGCATACAATACAACATGGCGACATCACATCCTCACCACGCATCATAGGTGGAGTTTAAGGGTCCCGCTCCCGATTTTTATTCAAAATTTTCTGTCGCTTCGTTTATTCCATGTGCAAGTTGGTCCTTCCCATAGTTACTCCTAAGTCCAGGAGAATGTGGTCCCACAAGGCTCTGTCTTGAGTGTCTGCCTCTTTTTAGTTGGTGTCAATGGGCTAGCTGCAGCTGTGGGAACGTCTGTATCATTTGTATACTGATGACTTTTCCCTTACTATAGCTCCACTGGCATTGCAGGTGCTGAATGGCAGCTACTGGGTGCAGTCTTTGGCCATCTTGCACGGCTTCCAGTTCTCGATCGCCAAGACCTGTGTCATGCATTTCTGTTGGCATCGTACTGTTCACTCTGACCCACAGCTTTATCTTGACAGCGAACCTCTTGCTGTGATGGAGACGCATCGGTTTTTGGGCTTGCTTTATGATGCCCGGTTGACTTGGCTCCCTCATATTTGGCAGCTTAAACAAACGTGTTGGTGCCATCTTAACGCTCTTCGTTGCTTGAGTCACATCAGCTGTGGTGCCGATCGGTCTACCCTTCTGTGACTGTATCAGGCGTTGATTCAGTCCTGTCTCGATCATGCCAGCCTGCCTTATGGTTTGGCATCGCCTTCCATGTTGCAGTGTCCCATACTTCACTGCGAGATCTGACTCGAAACTGGAACTTTCTGCACAAGTCCTGTAAACAGCATACTTGTGGAGGCTGGTGTCCCGCCATTGCAGATCCGGTGCCAACGACTACTGGCCGCTTATGCTGCACATGTTTGTAGCTTGCCCAGGCATCCAAATTACCGTCTCCTGTTCCCCAACTCGGTCGTCCATCTTCCCGAATGGCGACCCCGGTCAGGGTGTACCATCACAGTTGCGCCCAGGCTCTTTTTTTGGGGTTGAGTTCTTCTCTCTTCCACCTATTTTCTGGGCACATATACATATACACCCGTGGTGTGTGCCCAGTCCATGCCTTCGGCTGGATTTGGCACAGGGCACGAAGGACTCAGTCCCTCCTAAGACCCTCTGCTGCTGCTTTCTTTCCATCTTTGCCGCGATTCACGGATCTGACGTGGTCTATACCGACGATTTGATGGTTGTTGTTCGAGCTGGTTATGCTTTTACTCTTGGGAATCATTCTGAACAACGCTCATTGCTGGATGGCTGCAGTGTTTTCACTGCAGAGCTCATAGGCATCTCTCACGCCCTAGAGCATATCTGCTCCTGATCAGGTGAGTTCTTCGTCATCTGTAGTGACTCCCTGAGCCTTTTACAGGCTACCGATCAGTTTTTCCTCGCTTTTTTCTGGCGATGGCTATCCAGGAGTCCATCCATACTCTTGCCAGTTGTAGCGATTCCATGGTTTTTGTGTGGACCCCGGGTCATGGCAGCATCCCGGGTAATGAACATTGTCGACAGGCTGGCCAAACAGGCTATCAGTGCCTTGGCCCCGGAGACTGGCTTTCCAGAATGTGATCTCCAGTCGATATTGCTGCAAAAAAGGCCTCGGTGCTTGGGGTGCTGAATGGCACAGCCTGTCTTCCCCCAACAATCTTCGGGTGTGTGGTGCTCCTGCATATGAGCCTCTCACAAGGACTCTATTGTACTCTGCCAGCTACACATTGGCCATACCTGGCTGACACATGGTCATTTATTGCACGACGATGACCAGCCTGTATGTCGCTGTGGATTAATGTTGACAGTGGTCCACATTTTGTTGGACTGTCCGCTTTCAAAGGCGCTCAGGCAGACGTTTGTGCTGCCTGATACACTCCCTGCTGTTTTATCGGATGATGCTGCAATGGCAGGCTTAGTTTTGAGTTTTATTCGAGTGTGAGATTTCTATCGCTCAATCTGAGGGTGTGTCCCTTTTGTGTGTTGTGTCTGGCCTTTGGCCTATTGTTTTAGTTTGGGGTTTTGGTGTGCCTCTTGGTGGTTAGCTTTTCCTTTTTTGTTTCTATGGTCGGCCAACCACTTTGTGCTTTTAATCGTTTTGTCTGGTCTTTGTCTGTGTCTTTCTTGTCCTGTGTCGTCCCTTGTCATCTGTGTTGCTTGTTTTTGTTCCTTGTGGGTATTTCATGGTAGTGAAAAAAGTGACTGATTGCTTTTGTAGTCTGGTCCCTTCAACCCCCCACAAACAAAACTATCTTGCATGTATGCACAAATCATTCAGGTTCTTCATTCGACTAATGATGAAACGGAACACTGGTATGGTGAGTGATACTATGGACTATACAAGATTATTCGAAGTCCTAAGCTGTAAACTGTTGTCAGTTGCCTGTGAGCCACACTTCTGGCAAACCTTCCAAGGAGAAAATTGATGACAACGGCTGAATGGGACTACGCGACATAGTCGAGTTCATGGGCACTGAAAACGGATATTTGGTAAAAGAATTCTCTACAGTAAGCCAACTACTGTTCCAAAAGGGAAGAGCAGAGTCAATATGCGCATGATGCCATGGCAACTGAGACTTTGGCCAAGCTGAAAACGTTTGCTAAGGGGCGAGGAGGGTTTCAGCCTATGTGCAAGTCTGTGAACATCATCTGTTGAATATAGGCGTTCATACCAGTCCATGTACAGTTCCGACACGCTACATTTTTCGTATTTTCAATTCCCGAATGTTCTTGTAGGAGCTTTTTGCAACACTTTAGGAATAAGCACATCCTATTTTCCAGTCTTTTGCAGTAAAATCACAGCATCTTGGACCTAGAGGTTATGCAGACGAGCAAAATATCGGCAGACAAAAGGATTCTGAATGTTTCTCACAGAAGGAGGCCAAGCAGTACAGATGTAGTGCAACAAAAGGTTCCAGTCGGGCTCTGATTCTGTGGCCTGACCAGTTTTCCTATAGTGCAGTGGAAAATTCTGTAAGAGTTCAGTGTCCCGCGCATCTGTCTGACAACAACATGCGGCAGTAGCATCGAATTCAGAATCAGAACCAATAGGAAGCCGAGAGAGGGCGTCAGCATCCTTCGACATGGATCGGTACAATACCTCATCGTGATACTGTGACAGTAACAAAGCCCAGAGTTGCAGCTTCTGAGCCGTGCACGATGGAAGAGGTTTGGATGGATGAACCAAAGACTGACCTAGCTTCTGGTCCATCACTAAGTAAGACTACCGACCAGACAGATAATGGTGAAACTTTATCATGCCATAGATAATAGTGAAAGCATCGTTATCAATTTGGGAATAGTTACATTGAGTCTTGGAAGCCAAAGTGCTCG
Source organism: Schistocerca piceifrons (assembly GCF_021461385.2). NCBI lineage: Eukaryota > Metazoa > Arthropoda > Insecta > Orthoptera > Acrididae > Schistocerca > Schistocerca piceifrons. Next base: position 816,084,022 of record NC_060141.1, read on the forward strand.
GACAATGCTGTAAACCAAATATGTGCGAGAATACAGGTGTGATTCTCTACGAAGAGGTGTCCACTGCCAAAACCACTGGCTTAGCAGGATCTAAAAGAGCAACTCGCCTGTCACTCAAAAAGGCATTTGTAGTTTTCGAGAATGCATCTTGACAATCTTTGGTCCAAACAAAAGACACATTCTCCTTTCGCAACCGATCCAATAGAGCAACGATCTGAGGTGCGCTGGGAAAAATCGGATATAATGTGTCATCTTTCTGAGAACTGACTTCAATTCCATGATTTTCCATGGGGCAGGGCAGACCTGGATGGCCAGAAAAGAAGTAGAGCAAACTTCGTTCTGCTCCACTGTCCATTGTTGCCAGATGTAACCAAGATGGCGGTGATGACATCATCCAATATGGCGCATGTGATGTCAGATGATGACGCGAGCTCCGTTATCGAAAATGGCCACTTTTGGCAGGAAGTTTGAATTTTAGCGGCAAGACATTTTAATTGGGCTACCTCCACTAACCTTCTCCCCTCCCTGTATCCCCTCCCCTCCCCTCCCCCACAAAATGGTGGTAAATTCAAATTTCATCAGAACACTGCAACACACCATGAATACCTACACTAACCTAAGAAAGTGGCAGGAAAATAGGTCACTTGGGCTACCTCCACTGACCTAAGTCATCCGATCACCACCTCTTCCTAAGAATTGGTGGGAAAAGGACTTGGCCTGTGCTGCATAGGATGGACGTAAGTCTTTATTTTGCATGCAGTCATTATTTAAACAATTTGAGGCAGTACCACCATCCAGTGTGTCCACCACGAGGTCTGAAGTCCAACTGCCCTAGTACACAATACTGCCACCAGAGAGTGCTATCGTCCCTCCTATGACATAATCCAAGATGGTGGTCTGGAGGGGAAAATGGTGGGAAAATGACTCAGCCTGCACTGGGCTGTTGGGGAGGGGGAGGAGTGTACTTTATTTATTTTGGAACAATTTATTTAGGGACAGATTTCACGTAGTTCATTTATCACAATGAAAAAAAGAAGTACTCGCCCTGATGTACTTGGAGTCACAATACACAGTCTGCAGACCTGCAAACTACTCGGGAATAATGCAGTACACTGATGTACAGATATGCAAACAACTCGTAAATTACCGAAATAATGCAACACACAGCTCACAGACCTGTAAACTACTAGTAAATCACCGAAATAGTGCAGTACACTGAAGTGCAGACACTAAAACAACTCGTAAATTATCAAAACAACGCATGTAAAACGCTCTGCATGCACACTCACTGCTCGTAAACTGTCCAAGTAATGTATAGCATGACCTACAGGCCTGCTCGCTAAATAATACAACAGACACGCAAAGAATGCGCGCATGCCCCGCCCATTGCCCCCTGTCTACTGGACTGCACAGGATGCTATCACACACGCTCCCAGAAGTTGGGATGCACTCGCAGCCCCCGCAAAAGAGTCGACGCGACCATCAGCTGCCAAGTCATGCAAAGGTGCCCATTCGGGTCCCGCAAATATGAGGCAGTGGCATCCCTTTCATACCTGACATCTGAAAAATTCCTCTGGAAATATGTGTTGACCTGGGCAAAATTGCTGACATGACTGGACAGGAGTGAGAACCTATTTGCAGAGGGACTTACCCTCACAGATGCTGCAGAAATCCGTTCCATTGTTTCCCAGAATACCACAGGCTGCTTTCTCTTCCTCGTGATCCTAAAAGGACATTCGGGCTGCGTCTAGTCCTGCTTAAGTGCCCTGTGTGGCTGACGCATCACTGCGAATTGCGTACGCCTAGCTACACGCCATCGCAAGTGCATCTAAAGAGGTTCTCAATGTTATAGTGATGATGTTATAGTGATGTCACATAGTTATGTAAAATAAGAACCAAGTCGACCTCTCGGAAATTGTATTGTGCTTCGGAAATAGGCAACGCTTGTTGTTGTAGGCGCTTCTGTGATGTCTCAACTTGTCTGCATGGAAATTCTTGCCCTAACAGGACCTGTTTACGGAAATAGCGCAGAATAACATCGAATGCATTCTTCCTCTCGGTCCTAACAACACATCCAATCCATCTTGTGTTACACTTCCTGCTTTCAACATATGCAAACGTTCTCACCACTGTGTAGAGACACTTATATTCCAGCACAAATGATGTCTGGTGAGTGAATGGAGCATTATGATAGGCTCTTATCGAATTTACCCACCGAGTTACTAATGCTGCCAGTGTGAAAGCACAGTCTGCCTTTTTCTCTTTCTGCAGATGATAGTTTCAGCAGCAAGAAACTATTTTACACAGGTCGCCATATTGCACCGACAATTAAACCTTGCAGGGTGCTCCACATATCGTCAGTTATGGAAAGACTCTTCCTCAGTTACACTGCTCTCTCATTGAGGACAAGAGCTTGAATATTAGAGCGTAAAACTGATCTCCAACTCAGCAATATATCACTGGATACCGTGTCGCTGTAGTAAACATACAATTCATATCCTGCGCCATACAAAATCACCCCTTCTACATCACTCGTACATATACTGTGAATACAGATAGCATAAGCACATGCACTGTAGGTATACTTGTGGCACAAGATATTTCCCACGAGGGTGGTTATCGACAACCAACTGATGACCAGAGCACATTCAGTGGATTGAAGTCACTCTCAGAACTGATCTACAAATTATGGATCGGCTCCCTTTGGCACAAGCGCATTACTGTTTCCGACCCTACCTGCTTGCTTTCTTACACACATCTCCAGACTCTGGGACTACAAGAACATATGTAATTTCGCATAGTTTGGTAGAATATCATACTATTTTCACGGTGCTTCTCGATATCAAGCACACAGCAATATCGCTTGCCCAGTAGTATTACCCATGTGACATAATTCCGAAGATATAGACTGGAAATTATTTCTCTAGGAACACAAAATTTTAGCTAGGTGGAGCATGCTGTACCCCATAGAGTAACTAGTAACTTATTCCATCTGTCAAGACCTTTACAGAAAAATAACTCGAGAAAAAAATAGAGGAAACTGATATTTCCACTTGTGAACACTGATGTCGGTTATGTAACAGATTCCAAATCATCTCAATAGTTTACAAAGTCAACTAATGTGTTTCTCACGTCTAGAGAACCAGCAAACGTGTCTTCCACCTGCTAGATGCACACACCACAATCGATGTTCTCTCACCTAAATAAAGACGCAAAATGTGAAGAAGCAGTCGACCAAACGATTTACATGGGTGGGAATAATGGCCCAGCACAAACACATGTCCATATTGATTTTTCTCAAATTTCCACGCGATCGCGAAAGCTGTCTAACACATACTAAGTATTACTTCGCTATTCGGCCGTCTACACAGTTAAGTCAGCTACATTCCTGCACCCCAACAGGCCTCTCCATTCGGACAGCTCGTACCGTTGCCTGGAAAAGTGAATCATTCCCGCCATAGGCCATCAGCACTGCATGCCAAGCACGCATAGGTAGAATCATTATCATAAGACATCGGTCACATATATATTTGATCGCTATATTTACAATTAAATGTTACTATCGCGGTCTCAGTTGAACGACATTCGACAATGAGCCAAGTGTCGGAAATACACCCTGCTTACGGCTGTGGCTCTGGAAACAGAAATATCTATAACATTCTTATGATTTCACATACTCTCCCCTTTGCTATCACAGTATTCCACGTCAAATCCAGACCTTCCTGGACATAGTAATTTCCTTTGCACATGTCGGAACACAAACACATACTTTATAAGCCTGATGCTCATGGCGAACCTATCACGCAACCACTACTGCTATGCACAATACTTCGCCAATAAATGATTGCTGACGATACGAAATAATACTGACTGAGAATCAACGAGGGGTTGACATGTCTCACAACTTTTTCTTGCGAGTGATACCACTGTGACTTAGAAAGGGAGAATAATCGTCTTACAAACCGCCAGATGAACATGAACATATTACTATCAAAAGATGTCTAGGTCCTACGGGTGCACACAAGTATCCATGCTAAAGCTGTACTGGCTTTATAAATCGAGGTATGACATTACATACGAATGAGGTTGGTTTTCTTTTTTATCCAGACAAATACCACAACACTGAATATACTGTAGATGGTGATTGCCATAGTGTATATTATCAGGTCAACAGTGCGGTTACACGTCGTCGACGATGCATCCTCGTTATAAGATTAGTGAATTTAGAAAGTGATTCAGCTAAGGAAGTGGTATGAAACTAGTATTTGCAACTCCCTCACTGGCGCTAGATGTTTGTCCAGTATTTGCAACGCATTTTGTCTTGATGCCATGTCAGAGGTTCTGCGATATATCGACTGTGATTGTTGATTGAGAAGGATCACAAACAGTACTCATAGACGGTGTGCTGATTGAGCACATAAGAAATGTACACTAGCTTTTCAGATCTCTAGTGCGACGCCGTCCGCTAGAAATGCTGTCTTGGATTTGGAATCAAGTCTTCCCATTCAACCGCATACCTGCCTTGGATCCTATGGAGAAGTCCTTTAATGATTACAGACACTAGTGAATCATATTTCTGTCACTCTGATACCTCGAAACGAGTCATCTTTGACGAACCTATCTGCGGCAGTAAAATTTTAGATAGCCCCTATGCATCCTGCAACTGCTGCCATTTCTGGAGCTTTACGCATGGGATCGTTCCTATTTAAGTCGGAACTGAGTAGAAGTCAGAGAAAGCTGTATCTGCCACCTTCTGCATCCCGTGTGAAAACAGGCTAAGCTGAGTTACTGCGACAGAACTGTGCTTTAACTATTCTAGGGAAACGGGAACTGGGAGAAGGACAAGGATTTTGCAGCTACACCGTGGTGCGTCCCCAAACTACATACAAGTGCTACAGACCTGTGTCCCTCAGGGCCAATTGACACTTATCACCCTGACACGCTAGCTTCGTTAATCTGTATCATCCAACGGAGAGAAATAACGAACTATAAGAGCTCCACTAACTTCATCCAATAGAGAACTCGATAAGATTTTAACCACATCTCTTTCCTCCCATACATCGAAAACAAATACCGCATGTGTGCCAGCACCGAGCGCACGTGATGATCCTATTAAGTATCCAGGTATTGATAAACTGCACAGACCAATCTGAGGTTTCATCACCTGTACTGTAGGGGGATGTCCTGCAGACTATACAGTAAGTCACAAGCGATGCTCCCTGTGACCCTGTCTTGTTGTTAAACCTTTTTTTCTTTTGCTGTAACATGTTTTGCACACTGCCATATATTTTGTTTTTCCGCCACAACTTCGAGGTCTGTATCAGGTTCTGATCCATGGTGTCTCGCAGAAAACTGGACGTTGCAAGGTGTAAATCGTGTTGTTACTGCTGCTACCATAACACACCACACACACTGTATGATTTTAAATAAAAGGCAGTTACAACATAAGAAAACTGAAAGAGTTCTGGAGTGCTATGGAGAGTTTCCAAACTACAGTCCGAAGGTGACTGACGACCTCTACATTTAAACTCGTCTGCTCCAGTGTTGGAATAGCTGACGGCTCTGCGTTCCGTCTCGACTGATTACTCATATTGCAGTCATGTACGCAATCACTGTTTCAGTGCCAGCTATCCCCAGAAGGTGCTGCCCCTCCTCCAAAACTCTTTCTCCAACTCAAACAAGCGACGTCCGTCAGTCATTATGTGGTAACCAACAGCGTACCAGTGGACAGATGGGATGGAAAAGACACCCTCGATGTACTGAAATATTAAGCATTACAGTTGAGTGTGTGCACAGTTTTACCAATTTTACAGTAATTTCAACACTGACCAATGATGTGACAGCATGTTTCCCATTTTCAGTATCATAGATAAACAACCCCCTTCCCCACTTTGCGAGTATCATTGCGAATGTGGATAGATGACTGTGCAGTACGTCCATTCCTTGTTAATTCTTGAACACATCCATCATCAAAGTATATCAGACAGCTCTCTGCATATTTCTAACACCTCGAGCATAGTGCTTAATTTACGATCTATCTCCATGCGGATAGGAGGCACGTAGCATTCTCACTCTCTTACGATAAAATTAGAGACTGAAAGACCCCCTCACACTGTCACTGACAAACCTGCCCTGAAACATCGTTACTGATTTAATCTGAAACCGATTAGAAGCAGACCGCTACATTCCACGTCTCTTGAATGAATGGCACTTGCCAAGTCCTCGCCCATTCAAGTGCACAAGATTTCTTCAGATGCGCCCATGTCGAGGAGGTTAGCACTCTTTATCAATGTATAGTAACAGATTTGAAAGTCTTGTGATGTAATAGCAGACGGTTAAGAAGAACAACAAACAGGTGATTTTACGTGTGATGGAGCTCCAGACAGATGGTGTTCAAAGCACTTCCACGTAAATCAACTAAGCTATTAATTTTAGAGCATTGTTCCAGAGTCCAGGGTGAGAGAGAACATAAACACATGCACTCCTAAGGCTGCAACGTTCCGCAATTAAAACAGGCTATAATGTTAGATCGCTTGATTTTCCGACCTATCAGTCGTATGGAATGCAGCGCTGTTAATATTCCAGTGTAAGAAATATATTTCCAGTGCATGACATGCAACCTTCTTCCTGGTTTCTCTACGATAAACAATGCTATCGAACCGTAAAACGAAAAAAAACTAGTTCCTTAAAACATTGGCTCTGTGTGATTCGAGCACAATATAACTTTCCAGAGATGTATAGCATCCACTGTTCACATCCGATCAGGGTTCAGAAATTATACTATGCCCGCATGAGTCTTATATAAAATGATCGTTCGTAACGGGAATACCTCTTACAAAGAAACAGATAAACGCATAGCAGTAGCGTCCGAAGTCTGAAATTACAAGTTATTCCGCCACTAACTCTGGAAACAGCATCTGTCAGGCAAATGTATACATCAGAATTGCAGTGCCTCACAAACACCTATCGCTAACTTGGAATATTCCTAGGCCAGCCGAAGTAGCCGAGCGGTTCTAGGCGCTACAGTCTGGAACCGCGCGACCACTACGGTTGCAGGTTCGAATCCTGCCTCGGGCATGTCTGTGTGTGATGTCCTTAGGTTAGTTAAGTTTGAGTAGTTCTACGTTCTAGGGGACTGATGACCTCACAAGTTAAGTCCGATAGTGCTCAGAGCCATCTGAACCATTTTGAATCTTCCTAGTTATGAAGCTGAAGTCTTGATTTTACACCAAAGATGCGACAGGGGGATGGAGTACATCGCATAAATCATAGTTCGTTTAGAGGAATGTGTCACGTTTCATCACACATGAGATAGAAGTCCTCTGATGACCGAGAGGTTTACCGTTAACGATCGCAAGTAGACAGTGCTCTAAATCACATACAGAACACGTGGTTGTATACGAGTCAAACGCAGGCTATGTCACGCGACTGATGCATCCTGACAGAACAGTGGAAAAATCGACGGGCAGCAACTTCTCCTTCTCTAGAATGCATCATCAGTCTACCATTAAATCGTACCTCGTTACAGCTCCATGTCAATCGATCACCCCGTCCACTCTGTGTTACTCTTTAACGCAGATGCATGTAAGTTTAGTGGCAGATGGTTCTCTCTCTTCCTGAAAAGCGTCAAACACAGTAGTCAACTCGCGTGTGTCACTGTTACCTCACTAGACACACAGTATAATGCTGCCTCGAAGATAAAAAGTGACTGTTTCCCTGGTTCCCTTCGCTTCCATGTCGACGTTTCCTCGGATTCGTCTTGCTGTCACGTACTTGTTCCCATTTACAAAATTTCCTGCGCCAACCAAAAGATACGCAAGTACTTTCTCAATTTCCTCGCATTTCAGTATATATTCCCTGTATTTATACATATTCGCCAGTCCTCTTCCGCAATTATATCAATTTTATATCAGTTCTACCGTTTAAGGTTAAATATGGCAGTGATTTCCGATATTTCAGGCTAATTAACTTAGAATGACCAATCACTACCGCTTGGATTTTGTATGCGTTGAGTTTAATACTATCCTGCGACTATTCTTACATTTCACATAGGTGAGCATTAATATTTCCGATAGCTGTTTTTGATTATTCGTTTTACACTTACATGCAACTGGAGTCCATCAGCATACGTGTGGTACCTGCAACAAGTCAAAACTAATGACACATCACTGACATACAGTGAAAAGAGCATACTACCTAATAATCTAGGGGACGGCTGATCCAACCTGCCTCCATTGTGACAGTATGATGCCGGATATGACTTCTTGCTGGCGCGATGTCAAGTATGAGGGAAACCATTGCACTATGGCTTGGCGAGAGATTAGGCTGCTAAGTTTGACAAATAAAATGACAAATTCAGCAGTGTCAAAGGCTTTACTGATGTATGACAAGCACATGGCGGTCGCGCTGGTTGTGGCCTACCTAGTCAATGTTTCCAGGCACCAGAGGGAACGCTTGTGGTAAAGCAGTAGTTGGAGATATCCGTTGTAGTGGGCGGTAGTGTGTCAGTTATAAGCTTCATCATTTGAACCGGGTTGCCGTCGCCTCCAGTAGATACGGATCTGATACGCATATTGGCCTTTCTGAATGTACTGCAAGAAATATGCTTTAGATAGAATCTTTCGTGGCTACAGTCGTTTACCCCCATGAAGTAAACAATGAGTCTCTGTTTTGTTTGTGGTTCAGTTGTGATTGTGGGTAATGTGAGGTACTGGTTCAGTTCTGCAGCTGGGGCAATAGGGTAAGCAGTAGCTTTTACTTTTCCTAGACCAAGAACACAGAGATTTTCCAATAGGACAGCTGGCATAGTTCTGTTGTAGGGTAATGGATAGGGATACATGAGTTTTGCATTTCTCACGCCATGACTATTCCATTTCTAACCCACATGATTTTCATGAGTTGGGCGCAGTTTTTATGGCCGATGTGCCGTGTCTCTGAGATTCACGAGCTGTTCTCGTTCTTCAGTTAGCTACGGTGAATGTTACGTGTTGATTTACAGTGAAAGTAATTCCAGCGTTTCAGGCTGTTTTAAGCAAAATAGTTGAATATATCCACGTCGTGTCCCTTGCTACTTTGTGCTATATTAAATAAGGAAATTATTTTGTAAAAAGGATTGAATTCACCATAGAAGAATAGTTACAGTATTACAAATATCACAGTAAAACTAAATTTTTACAGTTTCTAACACACGGTTCAACAATACCTCAGGTTGTGATTACTCAGAACGGGAATATGATTAGTGAGACTGAAGAGTTCACATTTCCTTGTCTTCAGATAGATAGTAAACTGTCGTGGATAGCAGATTCTCAGGATCTTGTTCAAAGACTTAATGCTGCCATTTTTACTACTGGAACAGCATCTGAAGTAAATGATAGTTCGACACGAAAATTAGTCTACTTTGCCTTTTTTTTCATTCGTTTACAGGTATAATATTATAGTTTTGGGTAACTCTTCCCATTGTCCAAGGGTATTTTTGGCTTAGAAACGGGTCGTACGGGCAATAAGAGCGGCAAGTTCGCGAACCTATTGTCAACCTCTGTTCATTAGTCTAGATATGCTGATATTGGCCTCTCCACTTAAATCCTGCTCCATTTAAATCCATAAGAGGAATAAACAGGGACAGAGATGAGAAACAGCAAAATATTTTAGGGAGAGGTTGTCGGTGGCAAAGAGGGTCATACAGTACTACTAATTTTCGTGACCTTGATAATTTGGAGGTTAATGTGAATGTTTTAGATGGGAATCCTAATATTTGATTCGAGATTTCAAAATAGTGGCAGATTTTACATATAAATTGATACGTTATTCAAGGTCATGGCTAGATTCAGTTAACATCAAATAAGCGAATACGTTTTTAGTTCTAGCAGGGAGGGATACAGCAGAATACAATGTTGGACGCAGATTGAAAGTAGTCATGTACCATCTACCAATAACCACGATTTTAAAGGTAATGGTAACCGTAGGTTGAGTTTAGTTTCGTCGAAACATCGGATTTGGAAAGAGCAAACAGGGGTATGGCCTTTATGTTCTAATTAACGTCTTTACTGGCAAAAATAAATACATCGTGGCGTATACATGTTATTGTGGCATTTGCAAGACAGAACAAACATAAAAGAAACGTAGATCATTGATTTACGAGTCGTTGAATGAGTCCACTAGCCTCTCATTCCTTGGAATGCCCTTTCCAGTTTGTGTCTCACACTGCATTTTGCTGTATCCCTCCTCTGTTCTATGTTGATCCCCACTACAACTAAAAGATGTTCACTTGTTTGACACTCACTGAGCTGGCCGTGATCTTGAATAATCTATTTTACGTGTGAAATTTGCCACTCTTTTTTAAATCTGGAATCAAATGTTACCGTTCCCATTTTAAAAATCACATTAACCTCCAAGTCACGTTAAAAATCACGTTCAATATGACAGTCATTAGTAGCAATGCGTGACTCTCTTTGCCAGCTACAACTTTTATCTAAAACATTTTGCTGTATCTCATCTACATTCAAAGTTATTCCCCAATATGTATTGAAATGGTCAATCCTGAATAATAGGAGGAGGAGATTACTGTTTAACGTCCCGTCGACAACGAGGTCATTAGAGACGGAGCACAAGCTCGGATTAGGGAAGGATGGGCAAGGAAATCGGCTGTGCCCTTTCTAAGAGACAAGTGTCCTATGCTTCAAGTACCAATTAACATAACAGATTATATATTATACAAACTGGCAATGACACAAACACTGTTTTAAGAATCGGTGCAGAACATCCCAATGTAATCTACAATACTATTATAATTCTTAGAACAAGCAATTGTTCAGAATACTGTCCAGAAAGTCGACAGTACGACTATGCAGTTTGTGATGAATGAATGACAAGGACGTCACCAACATCCTCGGATCCAACGGAGCGACGCCGTACAGCTGATGTGTTGGACTCTGGCTGCGTGCCAGACGCCAGAAGCAATGCAGCTGCACCGCTTCTGCGGTGCTGAGAGTCGAACCCAGGAGTAGCCGGCTCAGGACAGGAGCTGTCTGCGCCCCCTCCCTGGACAGCGCGTGCGAGGCCACTGTTATCATTAACACCTGTAACGCCTGGCTCGTTACAAGAAAAATATGTATAACCTCCTGCCATATACGCCGCTCTGATAAGATTATCACAACAATATTCCAAGACATAATGCACAGTGTTGTCACAATGCAGTAAAATAAGAACAGCTCATTTGCCGAAAGAACCTCCTGAGACAGGTGGCACAGTGCGGAGTAGACTCTCCTCAGTTTCCGGTAGTGATCTGTAAGTGGTCGATGCTGGCGTCTCATTTGCTCCGAAGCTCTCAGCCACTGGTTGAGTTGCTGTAAGTCGACCTTCACCAGAAGAACAAGTCCCACGTACCTGGAGACAGCTGTTGGTACAATGCTATTGGTGAAGAATACGGGGACCAAGAACCAGTTGAAGCCGCTCCTCAGCCATTCCGTAGTGACTAAAGCTATAATCAGGGCAGTGGACATGACATAAACTGTCACGCAGGAGAACTTTACCGGTCGACTGGAGGAACGATGAGGTTCCAAGAGGCCGCTGTCCCTGTATGACAGAATGAGGATCTTCTGGTACTTTTGGGCGTTTCGAAACAAATCTGCTTTGACCGCCGCAACAATGGTGAGGCAGGTAGCCACCACATAGGCAACCAGCCACACGAAGCTTAAGGAATCCTTTCTTCTCACGTTCAAAACTTGCACCCCGTTCCACACAAGCGTTGATGATACCAGGGTCATGAAGAGAACAGCCGCTGCGTACAGTGTACCAGCACATGTTCTCCGTACCACACACCTCTCAGCGTCCACTGTGAACGGCGTCAGCCCGAAAACCTTGCAGATGGCGTGGTATCGTGCTACGGATCTTAAGAGGCCTCTCCTATTCGCCATTTCAATATCGGCTATCCCTGTAGGAAAGTTCAGTATCTGTAATGAAAGAAAACAGTTCTTCAGTTATAGAAGACAGGAAGGTTGCATTACATAGAAAATTAATATAAAAGCGTGTAACCGATAAGCAGAGTAAAGGCGGGCATGAGTTAGGAATTACACAACATGTGCATTGTGCTTGATATATATTTTCACAAGCCACTATAAGAATAATGGAGTAATCGTAGTCATGATTAATAGTGCTGCTATAACCATAATTATACAACAACGAAAATAGGTATGAAAATATAACCATTTTCATCAAATCACGTACTCGACCATCAAGATGTGCTGCCGCATCTCTACACAACGTTGTAAAGGAAACTAAGATAACGCGAATTAGTTGTAAATTATTACATATGGGGTTATGTAAACTTGAGGTGTTTGACCATGTAAGTAGTTATACTCGTTTAATGCAGTTAATAGCACCGAAGTTACCTAATGTGTTTATTAATTGCGAAAATTAAAAGTCATCTACTAAGCACATTGAAATGTTCACTATTACGAGCATTGTTAAGGAAGCTAGGATAGATGAGAGAAAGAGCCTGAAAGCTCTAAAGAAGACGGATAAAGTAAATGACTAAATTAAAGTAAGAAATATAGCAAATAAGGAGAGGTGAGAAGTTATACACAGCCATAGTCGGGAACGTCATAAACGGCGCACTAAATCTCTTGGAGAACGAAACGCCGGTTTCCACTTTGAGGAGTAGTGTCGTTAGTGATCTAGATGATCCAACCAAAGCTAAATCATCTTTAAAAACGGCAATTCTTGCCCCATTTCTAACACACACGTGTTGAGAGCCTGAAGCACTGCATCTTGTAATTTAAAATCAAGTTTGCACTTTGCGATGAGAATTATGATGTTCTCTCCAGTATATGCTCGCACATACTTGTGATTGGGGTTTACGTAAATTAAAACGACGTATCATATCGGCATCAAACCAGTGAAAACAGTAATTACGTAATTTGCATAGGTTTTAGTATAATTATCTCTACATGTAACTCTGTAGTAATGTACGTAATAGAATCCGCAGTAGAACTATGTATGTAAATTCTTACTGCATGTTCAGTAACTCATCTAATTCAGTTATTTGTGGTAAACCGCTCCCATCACTCTGTTTTCACATACTTTTCTACGAATTTTGAGCACAGCTGCCTGATACTCGAGTCTGATTTCATGAAAAGATTAAAGCACTCAACAGTACAGTTTGTTTTGTTACACTAAAGCCAACTGCGAAATTATTGAGCCTAAATTACGAGCACAAGGGGATGTGGAAGGCATATGCTGCGGAGATCGAGAAAGAGTTTGGTAACTGTTGTTGAAGTTCCTACATGGACTCCAGAACATACTATGTTCTTGTTTGTACATTTGAACTAAGCAGGACAAATTTAGTTACCTTCCCCTAAGCTACTGGCAACAATCAGATGGGCCTAATACATTGTCATGATGTCATACATCTCACTTATTATTCTGGTGATCCTGTATTTCACATAACAACCGATACACTGTATCACAGTATTACTGAGCACCATGCCGCTAAATTAGATGCATTTCATATGACAACAGTGTTAACTTTGTAATCAGATGTAAAAATCTGCAAAGTAACACAAAAACACCTACAGGTTTCTCACAAAGACTGACAATGAGGTGGCTAACTCTTTAGGCACATCACAGCCCCATGTTCATTTTCCCTCTCAGTGATTTTCATTATCATGCTATCAACAGAAAAAATTTTATACTGGTGTTAATGATTATATATTCGTTTAAAAATTGTAGTTCTTTATTCATATATTATATGACGCTGTTGATCACACATTCATTCCCCAATAAAGAAGAAGAAGCAGGAAAAAGGAATTTCTGCCTGTCTGTTCCAAAACCCCGTATTATGTCTTATAGATGCAGAGCTCTGCTGCAGCTTGTAACATCTGCGCTACAGAAGACAAAGCACCATCCAGAGTGCATTAACGTGTGTAGTGTTCCATATTCGTAAATGTGACTAGCATTTCTGCATTTAATGCAATGCATTTCTCCATGTAATGTAATGCATTTGTGCATGTAATGTAATTGTTTTCTGAGCCACAAATATGTTATTTTCTTCTTGTATGCCAGCAGTAATCAACTATAGATTTGGATACAGTGCAACGTTTAATGACGAACTGTATGAACAAGTTGTATACATTGGAGCTTATATAACTTCATTTCTAAATTGTATGATCTGTGTTAATGAAGCAGCTAAACACAAGGTATGTATTTCCACAGTCAACATTTACAAGAATGTTGGAGGAGTTTTCGATTAATTTCTTTACGTATTAGGTCGATCTTTTGTTCCAAATTATATCAGAATGTTTCATCCTATATGTGAAACTCTCTATTTCTTCTAAAATATGTAGAAAACTACCTTTCTCAGTGATGGTGGGCATTGATATATGTTGTATTATGTCATTGGCCGAGCTTTTTCTGTTTTAGGTGTGAGAAAAATGATAAAAGTTTGATGCCTATGAGATTCAGGTCTTTTATGAATACTGCTTTGAAATTTCTTCCTGTCTGTATTATGTACATCTTCTCTAGGCTATCGTATTTTAACTTATAAATACTGAAACAGATAAATTTATGGAACTTTTCTACTGAATGATAAATTCGCGATAGAATCGTCTTGTGTGTTCTGGCACTTATTAGCAAGTTGATTATTTGAAGAACACCGTTGATTTTATTTCAAAATTTTCACCAATATGCTATGTGATATACAAAATTGTGCTTTTCTGAGAGTAATTCTATCTTTTGTTATATTTTGATTCATATGTAGCTGTTTAATATAAATTTGGTTGACTAAACTGAGTTTTTAGCTGCTGTTTCTACTATTTTTGCTCTTGTAATTTTCTTTTCTTGTGTTTCTCGTGCTCGATTATAAGTACTATATTTTTGTGTAATTTATTCCATTATCAGTGACATATATCTCTGATTTCCACATCCACCCAACAAAATTTTTCCGTCATCTACATATCGGTTCAAATAACGAATTTTACTAGCCCATTCGTGATGGTTATAAAAAAATTAGTTCTCGGTATTCTGTAGTAAAGTATTACCTAGTGAACCAGCAAGGTAATTTTCCATTTCTAAACTGCACTGATGTACAAGCTGAAGTCAATCCCAGGAGGGCTGTCGCGGGTTCAGTGCAGGACGGTGTGTGGTGGAGGGTTGTGGTGTATTTTCAGGTCGGTGTCAGGTAAACACAGCTGAGAAAACCAACACCTTAGTTTACACAGAAATTTGTACTCTCTAGAGACGTGGGAATGACCACTCCCTTCTGCGAATGGGAGGGGGGGGGGGGGGGGCGGGCAGCTAGCGTCCACCTGCCTGGTTGTGAGACGTTATCCCAGGATTTCTGATGCCAGTACCTAGTACGTGGTTGCGTGAGTCGCGCCAGTCGCACTGCGTCAGGTGCTCTTGGGGACGGTTCGAATTCTTTCTGTGGTAGCCACCTCCTCAATAGATGGCTGTGTCCCGTTGGGTGATGATGGGTTGTGTGATGGCTCCTGTTCGAACGTTGGAGGAAGTGGCTACTCTTCGCGGGCACGATCCGCTGCCCCTTGGGTCTGATGGAGTGAACCTGATAGCCTCGTCCCCCCGTGGCACCAAGCTACAGTGGCAGAGGCCCAAACTCGCGACTGTTGGGTACAAAATGAAAGCTACTTGTGTAGGATAACAGCTTACATGCTATAGCAGTGCACCGTTTCCATTCGCTTTCTGGGTAATACCTAGGAAGCTGTCAGTGGAAAAAATGTCCGGCCAGTACTGCAGAAACCTTATCTTACCGTTGTGCTGGCAGTTTTTTTCAGTTACATCCTGGCCTGTTTCACGTTGAGTAAACCGCTATGTTACCATAAGAGGAATGCAAGTATCGTGCACCTGCCAGCAACAAGCAGCTGCAATATCTTTGTGCTGTCCTAAATCATCTTCTGCACACCGACCAGCGCAGTACCGCGAATAGGCATTAAGAAGGCGCTGATCCGCCCGTCAGTGGAAAGAACGGGCAGCGCCACGCCTTCAGGGAGACAGAGTCCAGCGCCCCCTGTCAACGCTGATTAACCAGCCGCCCATCGCTGGTTGGCCCAGTTCGGTCGCAGATTTCGAGAGCATCAGCACTGCATAATAGGAAGATGTATTCATAGATTGTCAGTGTAATCGAGCGTATAAGACAAAGGAAGCACAGGAATCAAGAGAAGTGAAGTTTCTTTTCTTATTAGAAATAAAGTTAATCTTCAAGTGTTATATACAGATCATTTCTAATTCCTGCCACCGGCCACACAACTGTTTTGCCGCCATACTCCCGTTGATTTTCTCGCAAGATACTATTGGAGCTACACTACCCTCTCCTGTATTCAGATTCAGCTCGTAGGTTACCATGTAGAACTAATTTGCAACTGAGATCCACAGATGGAGTGAATGCCATATCACATTTTACAGAACAAATTTCCATCGCAAGTGTTTCTCATGCCTTACATGACATGGTTTGCAGATTGCATATAACCTCTTGTGTTAACTCACTAGATATACTCTTATGCTACTTATTTACTACCCCACTTGACAGACCATTACTTCTCTTGGAACACTGATCACATTCCACCTCTACTTTTGATCATGTTATTCATGTGCGCTTGGCAATTGTTCCTCCTTTCCCCTCATAGCTTATTCTGGCCTTGTATCCTACTAAGCTGTAGGGAACACATTTCTCATGAAAACTCAGACTACAATGTTCGTCATACGCCCACCCTCGGGCTCTCTGGATCCGTTGTGTGAGAATCTGCACCACTGGTGGATGTATTGTAAAGGTGAGTTTTCACATAGACAGAGGAAGGCTACAAATAGTAACGTCAGAATGGCTGCAGTACTTGCTGTCGTAACACCCAGGGCCACAGCCACTCGTTGTTGCTCTGTCCACACTGCTCCACAGGCCACACCAGCTGCTCTTCTAAAGCAGCCCATCTTGCGCGGCTGTGAGTCGGTCCAGGGACTGGATCAGGTCTGTTTTCAATGCGTTTCCGAGGAATATAGCTGTGTTACTCTCGGCTTGGTAGCTACCACGACCATAGCCGGTAGATGGAATATTTGCCTTGTTGTGTCACAGTTGTCATATTAATCAACAACCCACTACATCTCAGTTGCACTCACCTTGTCCCTGTGAGCCTATCTTGCTTGTACCAACTTGCCACTACTACCACAGTGAGTACACTTTCTTCTACTGTCCTCCCTACGTACATTCACGCGGAGTTTGGTGTTGAAAGATAAAGGTTTTCGCTATATCCTTGAGAGCCAATGATACTCATTATTTCCGTCATAAAAGTGGTGCCATGTTACATTATTTACACATGCAGATATATCTGTGACATAATATTAATGTGATGTGATTGTTTTTGTATCCCGCTTGGAAGGCGGCGCGTGGGTATGCTCCTTAAATCTGACAAAGAGGCCGAATGAAAGGAAGCGAGTAGGAGCAGGGGTGGTAAAGCACGTCGGTACTGCAAGTAAAGTAAAAGAGGTTTTTACTGGTGCATGAAAATATATAAGTGAATATGTATCTTTGGCTTCGCACCTACGTGCTCGTTTGTACCAAAGTCCAGATAAGAAAATCTCGATAGCGAGCTAAGCTGAAGCGATGGCTCTCGGCCGCCTGCTCTTGATGATCTGGGCGAAAGTGGAGTGGTGCTCGTGGAGCTGCACAGCGTCAGCTAGAGGGCGCTGTCGTCCGTGTAGATCGTCCGCTCTCGTAGTGCCAACCTACCCTGTGGCATCGGAACTGTCGATACCACAAATGTCAAAGTTATACATTATTTACTTCTGGCTAAAGATCAAAATGTCTCCAAGGCCAAATGTATACATTATATGGATGCATACATATATCTGTGTGTTAAGTATGTCAAATGCTGCGACCTCTGATAATCATTTCTCTTTTCCTCCCTCTGTCTCCTTCTTGCTTACACATATCTCGGTACTTCATATATCAAACACAACTAGGCTCCTTAAACACACATGTGATCAGTAATACGTTCTGATTGGTTTTACAGAAGTTGCAATAAATTTCCCATGAAATTACCCTCTGCACTACATTATAATTTAATTTCCTCATTAAATATCATACCTTACATAGTTTGTATGCATCTTTTTTTTTTTTGAAACAATATAAATGTTGGGCCTCTGAAACATTGTGCTCACCAGTAAGCCACATTACACATGTTACTTACTACCAGTTAATCTCTTCGCCTGCCACAGCCAGCGACAGCAACACAGCCCACACTGAGGTACCTCTGCATGTCTCACCTATCCTGATAGGTTACAGTCCAGCTGAGAGGCAGAGACAGTCACTAACGTTTTCTGGGAACAGTGCATAGAACGAAGAGTGTTACACACCGTACTCAATTCATGGGTGCATGTATAAATTTTTGTAGTTATTGCCTGACGCAAATACCAAATATCAGATAATCAGATCTGGCTCATACTGCGAGTCACAATCAGACTCTAGTGGACACAAGGAGTGGACTGTTGCAGTAGGCAGGGCACTCCTCGTAGTACGTCTCCACACCGAACCTTGTCATAATAAAGAGGTGCCAACAGCATCTAACGGCTGTAACACGTAAGCTGTATGCTCAGCTACTCCTTGGCATCCGAGCACTGAGTGAAACTTCGAATGCAACGCTGAGAGTAACTGAGACAGCATGGCTGGGAAAAATCCGCTGACACCTCTAGAGAATGTGGGAAAACGATGGCCTCTCCTGGTTGGATGAGGTTATGTCGAGCTGAAATACGAATCTTTCCAAACCAACAGTCTCAGTGCTTATATTCAATATATTCTCATTCAAGGTTTGTTTTACGTGACACTGAGGTGACAAAATTCATTGGATACTTCCTATCATTCTGTCGGACGTCCTTTTCCCCGGTGTAATGCAGCATCTCGACGTGGCTTGGACTCAAGTAGTCGTTGGGAGTCGCCTGCAGAAATATATTCATCCGTGCTGCTTCTGTAGCAGCCCATAACTGTGAAAGTGTTAGGCTTCGTGTGCGAACTGACCTCTAGATTACGTCCCATAAATATTCAATGTGATTCACGTCGAATGATGCGGGTGGCCAAATCATTCGTTGAAATAGTCCATAATGTTCTTCGAACAAGTCACTAAAAATTGCGGCCCAGTGACATGTTTAGGAACATGTAGCCATTAATGTCAGAAACTGGTCTCCAAGAAGCCAAAAATAACCGTTTCCAGTCAATTATTGGTTCAGTTCGATCAGAGGACCCAATAGATTCCATTTAAACACAGCCCAAACCATAATAGAGACAGCATCACCATGCATAGCAGTACTTTGTTGACAACTTGGGTCCACGGCATCATAGGGTCTCCACGACACACAAAACCTACCATCAATTCTTACCAACTGAGATGAGGACTCAACTGGCCAGGCTACGGTGTTCCACTGTAGTGTCCTAGCAATATGGTCATGAGCCCAGGAGAGGCGCTACACGTGATGTCGTGCTGTTCGCAAAGGAACTCACATTGGTCGTCTAAGGCCATAACCCATTAATGCCACGTTCGCGGCACTACACTAACGGATACGTCCCACACTGATTTCTGCAGGTATTTCACTCAGCGTTGCTTGTCTGTTAGCACTGACAACTCTATTCAGACGCCACTGTTCTCAGACGTTAAGTGAAGGCCATCGGTCACTCCATTGTCCGTGGTGAGAGGTAATGCGACAAGAAACTGTTTGGGATCTCTGTACCCATCATGATTGACCCTTATGCCAATAAATATTCGATTTTTGAAAACTGAAATCCTGCAAACACATTCTAGACAATAATCACTGGTATCAATACGCCTTCTGTATCGCTTACCCATTATTTATACCGAGCGAGGTGGCGTAGTGCTTAGACACTGGATTCGCATTCGGGAGGACGACGGTTCCATCCCGCGTCCGGCCATCCTGATTTAGGTTTTCCGTGATTTCCCTAAATCGCTCGAGGCAAATGCCGGGATGGTTCCTCTGAAAGGGCACGGCCGACTTCCTTCCCCATCCTTCCCTAATCCGATGAGACCGATGACCTCGCTGTCTGGTCTCCTTCCCCAAACAACCAACCAACCCGTTATTTATAGTTATATAAAGTGCTTCTTCTTTTGGTCTGATACTAAGAACGGCGGTCATAATAATGATGACGATGTCCAAAACATTTCAGGTGTCCTTCTGCTATTGCAGCTTCTCATGCTGTTGCTGCTCGATAATTAATATAACATTAAATGACGAAACACACATGAGTGTTCATTAATACTGTTTAACGTGAAATACATAATAAATAAAAATAAAAACAGTTACGAGTTATCAGGATGTATAGGTTGTTCAAAAAATCTCGGTTACTTCGAGACGTCGTCGTATTCATCGAAAGAATAAAACCAAGTCCGATAAACATGGCTCCAGAAATACATACTTCCCGACATAAACACGTTTTCATAGGAAGGGCTGCATGACGATTGGTTACGGATATTAGCACAGTTGTTGTATTGGCACTCCATCAAAAGCGTCGGGAGGGTGTTATGATCTCTTACTCGCAGTATCCTAGCTATCATTAGCTGGTCTGCTGTCAGTTGTGCGGTTCGAGTCGTGTTGTCGGCTACGCTAGTTTTCGTCGTGTTTCTGTGCCATATTGTACACTACTGTCAACCCTGGGTAGGTATCATGGTGTTTTATCTTCTTCACTTATTGTTTACTGTTACTGAGCTGTTTGTACGTACAAATGGTGTAGTATATTTACATTTTCTCTCTTCCACCACTTCTTACCAATGGAAGCCTACTACTCGACAAATGAAATGGCGGATATGATATTCTGCTAAGGTTTAACAAATGGACGTAGCGTGCGAGCCTGTGGCATCTACGCTAAAAAAAGAAAAAGAAAAAAACCCCTAGTGCACAGTGCTCTCTGATACTCTGTTCAGCGGACTATGTTCATCAGACGTTTCAAACGTCTGAGGGACTTAGGTACCCTTGCACATCGGAAGACTGATAGTAGAAGGCTCTGCACAGTACAAACGCCTGATATCCTGATATGGAGGAATGTGTGCTATGTTTGGTGAAAAAAAAAAAAAAACCTATTATCGGCGTGTAACGATTAACAACAACAGAAGGCGAGTTTCACTCTCTTAACTGTGGGGTAATTCACGAACAATTGCTATACTCTTATCATCTAAAGCGTGTTCGGGACCTAAGGCCACAGAATCATCATAGTAGACGATGGTTCTGTAAATGGCTTTGCAGAAGTATGCCACAGATCCCCTGTCCACATCCAATATTTCATTTACCAATGAGACACAGTTCATAAGAGATGGTGTTTTGAATTTCCTTAACCATCACATATGGGCAGCTGTAAATCCGCAATCAATTCAGGAAATAGGACATTAACACTGATTCTCAAGGAATGTATGGGCTGATATTTGGCGATAGATTAACCTGTCATTAACGTATTGTCTACCTTGTTGGTAGCTGTGCCAGTGCAGTAACGATTATGAGTGTGATTCACGCATGGTGGCGCACCAGCACACTTTCGTTACAATGTTCACAGACATCTGACGCAGACATTTCAGAAACGCTGGAGTGGTCAGGGGAGTCCCACACCATGGCCTGCTTGTCCCCCAGATCTCCACCTCGTAGACGTTTGGTTGTGAGAAAACTTGATGTACGAACATCAGAGTGTCGCATCTTCAATGCATGCGAGTAAGTAGAACAACAGCTGAGTGTACTTCAAAGGATGTATCATTCCTTGCCAGAGGGCAGAGGAATAAACTGTCATGAATGGATGAATGGACACCACACACACACACACACATACACACACACACACACACATATATATATATATATATATATATATATATATATATATATATATATATATATATCTCCAAGCAGTTGCTAAATGGAAGATTTATTTAAACCCCTTCACCACAGTTTCAACGTTCGTAAAAACGCCTTCTTTAGAAGGTAATATTGAGAACGTAAATACGTTAACAGTGAAAACACAAACGCACACAGATATATAATGTCTATTTTTAAGTTGCACAAGTTCATTTAAAATGTCTCCATCTTTGTAAGTGAACTGTTTAAAAAGCCTCTAATTGTTCTACTAGATGATGCCTATAACCTGTACCTCCTTTGTGCAAAATTCTAAAAGTCTTCTAATTTTTTTCCCCGTCAGCTAAGGCTAGTGGCACTGTGTTTCTTCTTTGTTATGATGTAAATGTATTTCTAGAGGTTTGTTGTTCACAGCTATTCAGCTATGTTATTTTTGTGTGTTATAAACGTTTTACCATCTTCACCACCCTACCACTATCCCTCTCCACCTTCTTTTCCTTTCCCCCCTCAACACCTAACTTTTCCACCTTCCCTCTCCTCCCCCCATTACCACCCTGGTCTTGTTGCTATTGCTTCTGTTTGCAATATCTCACAGTCTACGTAATTCGTTTTTACCACAGTGACCCTTTTAGATGGTAACTTATTATTTGTTTCCAAAAACACTCAACAGCCCAGACCATATGAAACATCGCTTTATTTAAGGCAATCGGTTTCGACGGACGTTACTGTGGTTTTCAGGTCTGTATGAAAGAGCATATACATGGAATGTGTCTCATAATATGATTTAAGACACAACTTTTGTGCCAAATGTTTCAGTTTGGCAACACATAAATGAGAGTGGAACTGTACATTTACATATCTTAAAATTTTTTGTTGTGAAACGTGCTTATTTTATGTTGCATGTCACGCGAATTAGTCATGTTTATAAAAATCAGCACATTATAAAAGGCTTGTCATAACTGAAATATTTAAAAAAACATAAAGCATCTTTAACAAATGGCCTTGTTGCCATTTGTTAAAGGTATATATATATATATATATATATATATATATATATATATATTGAGAGGCACCCACATGCCTTGCTCATACTGTGGCATCAAGCAGTCAGGCCTGCAAGATGAGTGGTCTGCCAAGCGAGTGGATTCATTCTTATCTATCGAGTAACATGAACTCTAGTACTCACACTTAAGTTACAAGTTATCCTCCTATATGATTAATACGCAACGGAAACACGCATCTGACTATCAGTGATTTACTGAACTCTGACTGTTCACTACACACTGGCAATACCACATTTTCTTTTTGTCTTTTATTTAACGGCTTTTATCAAGACGTGGCCACCGCACTGAATATGAATGGCGCACACATTATAAATTCGGGACATCATGACAACATACAATTCGAAGGAAAAGTCCACCAATCATTTTCTTTTCACTATCTTATTTATTCCGATAAATTCTCTAACCTAAACACACAAATTCTATAACCTACAACAATATCACATGAGAAATTCCGCCCAGTGGGCATGGCTTTACATTGGTGTATCTCTATATTATGGTCTCGTAATTATTTAACGCTACAGTGCACTTTCTGAATAGGATGGTGGATCTTTTATTATACCTCACACTTCGACTCTCACAATCATCATCACGAAACTTTCCTCCAGACCGAGCGGTACCAAAGGAACAAGCATAACCCACTAATCTTTTGAAACTACCTCGCTACTCTCCCATGCAAACCACGCATACCCAAATTACATGACATACACCACACTACAACATGAAATACTACACAGAGAATAGTCACAACATTATCACTTTCAGCTTTCCCACTTCAATCAATATTTATCCCAGTTTCACACGACACTGCCCCACTTCGTAATTCTACTTTCCTACTATGAACTCTGGAGATATATGCACGTCTTCCTATGCAATGCAAGCCAAGTGGCGTTGCTGGATTGACGGCCGACTCACCTTGCTTCTCTCTCAGAGTTTGACTCTAGCGTCATATGGAATCATATCACGCAAAGTAATCTTAAGAACGTATTCATCACACACGCGAGTCCTCAACTGATACCATGGACGAGTACTTCTCTTTATCCTTTGTCTCATACACAGATTGAGACTCACACCGTACTCACCACGTGGAAGTACTCGTCTCTAATTTCAAGTCCTGCACACGCCATTTCTTAAATATTTCAACTTATGGTAAACACGCTATTTCTTAAATATTTCAACTTATTGTACACACGCTAGTAATTCAGCTTAACTTAAGCACACGGAAGTATTTCAACTTATTGCTACACGTGGTTTCATTGTGACCGTTGGTCACTTCCGAAGATTACTACAATCCCTTTAATATTACCTGCCTGACATTTAATTCTCCCCCAAAAAGTTCCTGAAATAGAGAAATTATTATTTCAAACTACTCTTAAATATTCCACATGCATACCATGTCTCCACTCTTTCATCATTACGGAGCACAACTAAAACTGGTCTTAACAGCACAAGATCCAGCGGCAGAGTGCCGAAACATGGCCGTTCTTGAGGTTCTCTCCCACCTCTGTCGAAGTGGGGGAGCACCTTTCTACCGCATTGGTCAGCCACATTTCAGGCGCTCAAAGCTCAGGCAAATTTCATCTCTTTGGTCCCACCAAAGGTGGCCAAAGGATCGACTCAAAGATGATCATATATTCACATTCACTATCTGCGGTTAGCAGACGACCATACATTCATTCATTTCACAGATCTCACCAAACTGGATGTAGGGATTTACTTTGTGGGAGTGCACATGTGATCAATTAAATAAAAAAATTGTCATTCCTTCCCACACTGGTATCCGGCTTCGCTGTATTAATTGAAATTGAGTTATTTTACAAAAAAAATGTGTTCTTCTGACAAAAATAATGAAGTATATTGTACCTATTTTCAATGTCGGGCGGTATATATCGATCTCAGATCTTTGTTAGATCACATAAACGCAGAACACAGCAGCACATATTTTTAAATAAGCTGCATGTATTCTAAACAGCGAAAATCCGCTTTAAATGGTGTATAAGGTACATCTGGCAGGTAACATTGCAAATTGCAAAAGATAACATTTGTATAGCGTCCTGCAATCGCTAGATGGCTCTTACATCAGTGGCGTGTAAGAGACTGTAAATAATAGTCTTTTCACATTTATATTTAACTACTTTAATGAATGACCTTTAAGAATAATAACAATTATAGAACTGCACTGTACTTACAACTGAATCACATTTTGTTCATATTTTCCAATTCGCATGTTATTACTAGTGAATGCATAATAGAAAAATTAAGGTATTTACTTTGCAATAGTTTACTTCATTGTTGTTGTTGTCGCGCATCCATACCGCAAAGCAACAGTCGCAAAAGCACACAGGTCCATTGCTGCAGGTGATGGTGAGGGTGTGGGGTGAGAGTGGGTTTGGCAGGATACATCCTGAACAATGATGAAGTAGCACTTGCAGTGCATAGGTTCAGTAGATACCCTCAAACTACAAAATATGTACAAATCTTGCCAACTAGTTTATTGTGACCCTGAGGTATAATTATTCACATACAGCTAAATGCAAAAGTGTAGTCTGCAAATATTATATTGTGAGCCTGGTGAGACTAGAAACTACCACAGTTCAAGCATGCCACGTGGTGAATTGTTCTTTAGATGGACAGAGTTTTTCTTTACAAAAGTTGCTATAGACAGGCGCCAGTGGTACTTTGCTATGTGGGGCTGTGCATACATAGCTGTTGTACTGCAACGTAGCAAAATGTACATGGATATGTATGACAGAGAAATCATCACATAAACAGCAGTGTGACCAACCATGACAAAAACTAATAGTACCTGTTATTTATGTTATGCAGGTAGCAACATGGCTGCTTTTTTATTTCTAAGAATAATGATCTTAGCAAAGTGACAACTTGGGGTGCATATCATTTCTGCAGTGGTTAACTGCAGAATGTAATTAAAGGTATAACTAAGAAGTACCATTATTTTTGTGCAAAAAATTTCAAACATTAAAGACATAAGATGACACTCATTTAAGATAAAATGTCTTGGCAGGTCTTTACATTGTGAGAAATATGGTGTACTCACAATATCAACGTACATATAATAACATTATGGATATCAGGGATGGTGTAATCTAACACGCTGACATAGCTTGTCTCCCTGTGTGCAATTAAATTTTCTTTTAATTTTTTTAAAATATGCCAAATTACAGTCATAAATACACAATGATAATACTATAACAATGTTTTAACCATACCTTACGTTATGGGTCCCTTCCTTATACCTCGCTGTTGCAAATGGACGATACACCGCGAGACATACACAAATTTGAATACAGCGAATACACAGAACAAAATTGTTCTGATGCAGGTTTGAACATAGTCCAACCCTTGAACACTTAACCACGACGCCGCAGCTATAAATGTTCGCTGAATATTGGACTTGTTAAGGTTTGACGTTTCACTGTTTCTACTTTGATTTTTCTTAAAATTCAGCACACGTTCTTCCTATTTTCATGCTTGATCTGGGTTCAGATATTGACGGAGTTTTCACTGGACCACGTTATCACTAAAACTGAGGGGGATTTCAGAGGGAGTTTCCCTTGTTAGATGAAGTTAGTACATAGGCAAAAAATTATTTGGATATATCTTGCTTTTACTGGTTCACACATTAGTATGATTTTACAGCAATTGTGACTTAGTTACATAGATGACTTCGAGATATAACATATTTGTAAAGAGGGACCATATCAAAGAAAATCATGTGAAACTATTGCTTAACATAAAAGTGCGTTGTGCTGGGTGGTGGACAAAAACCACAATTAACAGTTCAAGGTAACGGCTAAAAATGCGAAAGTGCAACATATTTTATAGGCGAAAGAAGTATTTAATATTATTTAGATATGTTATATATAGTTTAAGTAGTGTGCAACATACAGCATGGCTGTATTACAGCAAAGTTTTAAAAGTCTGTACTTACATTAAACTATGTTTCTGTGTGCCATGTGACATGAATAAAATAAAAGATAAGGGTCATTTCAACATATGGAAAATGGTAGTGCAATCATTATCAAAAGTGTTGACGAATATTATTATATAATGTATAGTCACTTTCAGGCTAGTCATTTATATCGTACTCTGTTACTAATGTTTCATGTAAGAAAAGGCATATAACTGCTGGTGTTAATGGGAAGTATTAAAGGACATGATTATACAGG
Source organism: Schistocerca piceifrons (assembly GCF_021461385.2). NCBI lineage: Eukaryota > Metazoa > Arthropoda > Insecta > Orthoptera > Acrididae > Schistocerca > Schistocerca piceifrons. The sequence goes on from NC_060141.1 coordinate 816,111,110, forward strand.
ATGAAGAAATTGTTATCTACAAATTCGAAGTGCTCATTAAGAAGAACACTTGCTTGTCTTTTTCCGCAGCTATATATTCGTAATTTTAAAAGAATGTCTAATTTTTCCGCTTTAGGAGGATAGCGTAAAATTTTCGTGTCATGCTCTATATTATTTATACTGGACTTGGACGCTATTACGCTGTCACTGAAGCTGGTGGTATTATGGTTTCCACTATGCTCTCCAAATTTGTGTAAAATATCACCGACATAAAATTTTTTGCATTTACCATATTTTAATTTACAGTCACCTATGCAGTTGTACTTATTCTCATGGTCTTCTATTTTATGCCTAAATTTGAATCCTAATTTGTTGAGGTGCTGATTTTTATCCACATAAGAACTTGGCTTAAGGTCTAACTTAAAATGAAAACGTTGCAGAACAAAAAGAGTTTTAGGTATGTATATGTACAGTTCCACTTCCGTTTTTGTAATGCCAAACTGAATCTTTTATGTCAAATATTACGTGTCATTCATGTTATGAGGCATATTCCATGTATATGCACTTTCATACAGACCTGAAGATTACAGCAAAGTCTGTCGAAACTGGTCGTCGTAAATAAAGAAATGTTTTATGAGATCTAGGGTGTTGAATGCTTTTAGCAAGTATAACAGATCACTCCTTCAGGATTCTCAAAGTAGGAAAATGCAGTCAAGTGATGCCACATCACGCACTGTAGGAAACCTATATATTACAGGATATGAAAAAGAAAATAAAGGAGTGTATCCTACACATTATTTTTAACAAGGTATGTACTAAACACAACGACGAATTAAACAAGAATTTACCTTAAAAGTACGTTTCACACTGCAGGAAAGGTGAAAAGTAAATTAGTATTAATTTTGGTCATATTGCTAAAAACAAATCTTTACAAAAATCGTATTCTGACTAAAGTGTAACTAGAACAGAAAATAGTTTCAAAACCATACTTACCAAGAAACAGTTTAAGGAGGGTAGGATGTCAAACGGGCAGACTTGGATCAGGAGAAGCACCACAGGACTTTTAGATTTACACATTTTACAAATACATCCATAGGACTTTGACACAATGACCAGGAGGGATTCAGGATTCACGCTCATAGCAGTGGAGGTTCAAAAACATAACAAAATAGTTTTTTTCACATGTGAAATTTCATCATTTTTTCACTTACTATTGGCTGCATTTATTGCTATAGGTACACTTTTCTTCATAAATAAGAGAGATTCCTTGGTGAATTTTGCACAGCATACAAACCATACTTACAGATGTATGAAACTCTAGAATTTATCTAATTTATGAAAAAAATGAATGACATGTTACATTTTAAACTTCATGTTTAGAAAAAACTCAAATTTTATAATTAATTAACTCAATTTTTACCACAGTTTTTAATAGATTTGGAAAATTCTTGAGTTCCACACAGCTGTAACTATGTTTTGTATGCTATGCAAAATTCATTAAAGAACCTCTGTTACTTATAAAGAAAAGTGTACCTACAGCAACAAATGTAGCCAGTAATAAATGAAAAAATGATGAAATTTCACATTTAAAAAAATTATTTTGTTATGTTTTTGAACTTTCACCGCTATGAATATGAATGCTGAATCCTTCTTGGTCGTACTGACAAAGATTTATGAATTTATTTGTAAAAGTTTAGACAGTGGAAATCAAAATGTCCTTTGGAGTCTCTTCTGCTCCAAGTTTGCCCATTTCACGTCCTACCCCCCTTAAAGAATAATGCAGAATAAAATCAAACAGTTATCTGATCACATTACTGCCACGCATAACGAAAGGTTAGAACGGCTTTTACCTACTCTACCAAAATATTATCATGCTCAAATAGGAACCTTTCCAACATTTGCAAGTAGAAAAGAAATTTTAAAGTCAGTGGATTTTACAGACACCGAAAAAAGACTTTCAGAGAAAGTTTTACAACATAGCTTATAGAATAAATGGCAAAGCAAATGAAAGCAAATGAAAGAAGTAATAGGTGACAAAAATACCACTTAAACTGTGCCACATCTGCAAAAAGAGCACAACCATTAAGTAAAGAAAAAATTATAACTCGCTAAAAACAATCGATATTTAATTTTAAAACTAATAAAAAACCAAATGATAGCTACATATCCACATACCACTGCAATAGGAATTGTGAGTTATTTAAAATATAATTATTAACACATTCCGTATGTGAATGGAATGGGAACAAACACTAATAAATGTTGCAATAGGACTATTCTCTGCCATGCATTTAAAAGTGGTTTACAGAATACAGATGTGGAAGTAGATTGGATAATGTGTGAGAGATCTTATTTGCTTCTTCAAATGAACAGAAAATATTAATCAAGTAATTGAACCAGGATTACATGCACCTTGTACAGGGCAAAATGTGTGAGCAAGCACAGGTTACAGTCATTGTAAGAGATTACGCCGCCGAATTATCAGCCACAAGGCTGAAGTGAATGCTGAGAACACTGCCAGTTCAATTCTCACGGCGTGGTCATTAAAAACATGTTTTACAACAATAACTTTTTTAGTAAAAGGTTTTATTTTGGACCATCAAACTCCGTCTGCTTAACTAGGTTTCCTCTCCAACAAACACACACATACACACACACACACACACAGGGAGAGAGAGAGAGAGAGAGATTGACTTCGTTTCCGAGAATGATACAGGGAGCAAATTATCGAACTATACGAAAGAAACGCAAATTAACTACAAGCTACGGCATGCACACACAGCATTCAACATCACTACAGGTATCTGGATGTAGATTATGGCCGGCCGCGGTGACCGAGCGGTTCTAGGCGCTTCAGTCTGGAACCGCACGACTGCTACGGTCGCAGGTTCGAATCCTGCCTCGGGCATCGATGTGTATGATGTCCTTAGGTTAGTTAGGTTTAAGTAGTTCTAAGTTCTAGGGGACTGATGACCTCAGACGTTAAGTCCCATAGTGCTCAGAGCCATTTGAACCTTTTTTTTATGTAGATTATGACATATTCGATATGCCTACCACCATTTGAGATGATGTGTCACAGAGAAATAGCGAGATCCTTCGTGACCCGCTGAAGTGCCGGAACATCGATGCTATCGACGACCTCCTGAAAGGCTGTTTTCAGCTCAGTATTGGTTTTGGGGTTACTGCTGTACACCTTGTCTTTAATATAGCACCACAGAAAGGAGTCGCATGTGCTCAAATCCGAAGGATATGGCGGCCAACCGAGGCCCATCGCAGTGGCCTATGGGTACCCCAGAGCCAGAGCGCGGTCCCCAGGGTGCTCCTCCACGACATCAGACGCTCTCCTACTTCGATGGGGTCGAGCTCCCTCTTGCGTGAAACACATCTCGTCGACATCAGGGTCACTTTGAATGATGGGGATGAAATCATCTTCCAAAAGCTTCACGTACCTTTCGGCAGTTACCGTCTGATCAAGGAATATCGCACTGACTATTCCGTGACAGGAAATTGCACATCCCACAGCCACCCGTTGAGCGTGACGAGATTTCTCGATCGCGAAATGCGGATTCTCAGTTCCTCAAATGCGCCAACTTTGCTTATTGGCGAACCCATCCAAATGAAAGCGGGCTTTGTCGCTAACCCAAACCATACAGCGCATACTAATTCCAATCATGCCTCGCAGCCAACCGTCCAGTTTTAACGTCCTAACGCAAACAGTTCGGAAGCTGTGGCAACGTTATTTCATATCGTGATTAACTTGCTGATTAATGCTTCTTAATCGCATTTTTTCTTGCTGATTCAGGAGGAGGGCGTAAGGTAAATGCGGGAAAAGTTCGTTAGGAAGTTTTCATCTGATGCTGAACCTTCCTGCTACTAATAAGAATTTATACGCTTTGCTAATCGGTTTCTTATCGTAATACATGAAAACAGGGGTAACACATTACAAAACAGGAAGAGTCTGAGGAGTGCGGTATGTACTATCACCATTGGAGAAAGGGCGGGGCAATACAATATTGAGCACAGAACATGTTACCAACAAATTTGGAGCAACGGTGCTGGTTCATCTGAAGGACTGCAAGGTGTATGTGCCTTCAAAATTTTCGATCATCAGTCTCGCAGAACTGAACTTTCTCAATTGCGGTAGAGTGTGCAAAACACAGGCGCAGTCGATTTTGAAAATTTTATTACCTAATTTTTTGTCAGAAAATACCAGTTTCTACAAAACATGTTAACATTAGATCTCTGATAAGAAGAATGGTGTGACTCCTTGCTTTATTCACAAAGCTATCTCACATAAAAGGTCATTGGTGAGCTGAAAGCCCTTACAGTAGTCACTGAGCACGTAAGACAATCGATTCTAGGGGGAGTGGTTTACTGACTGACTCCAAGTACGGCGCTGTTGTAGAAGAGTACGATGGTTACAAACGACAGTAATGCTTCTATTCCAGTACAAGCATATAGCTGATAGCTATATTTAACATATGTTATTTGTAATGTGAGCAGATTGCCCGCAAAATGCTATTCAGTACTGTTTCGATTTCGTTAAGGTAGATTCAGCAGTGTAATTCTGGTTGCCTACTCGAGTTAGCTTAAACACGATCTCAGACCGGAGGAAATTGTTGCTTACTATAGACGATACGAAAAAAAGTGTGTAAAACGGTGCAGAATGTGGATGAAATTCCTATATTTCAACAGTATAGATTGTAACAATTCTCTGAGAAAATTTTTATAATATAAAGTTCTTAACTCTTCAGTATAAGGTTTGTCTTCCCCTTTCCTCTTCAGTAATCTGTTATTGAATAATAAAGTAATTTTGATACAGTTATCTCTCTCTCTCTCTCTCTGTATGTGTGTGTGTGTGTGTGTGAGAGACAGAGAGAGAGAGAGAACGGGGGGGGGGGGGGGGAGAGAGAGAGAGAGAGAGAGATAGGGAAAGAGATTCGGAGAGAGACATGAAATCATTACTTTGCAATAGTGGCAACACAAGTGTGTATAGTATTTTTGATATAAGAGATACAGATATATGTGTGTATATAGATATGCATAATTTTGATCTTCATAGAAATAATTTAAACAAAATTTATACACATCATAAATTTTGTAGAGTTCTGTAGCTTCACTTGGATATTTCAACAGCGTATAATATTTACCACTAAGCATTTAATGTTCACCATTTAAAGTTCACCATTTAGCGTCCATCATTTAGGATTTACTATTGGGCATTTAGCGTTTAGTATTTACAATTAAGCGTTGTGTGTTTATCATTTAGTGTTTACTGTTTAGTGTTTGCTTTTAGGTGTTCAGGGTTTACCATAGAGCATTTACCATTTAGTGTCCACCATTTAGCAGTCACAGTTATGGGTTTAATATTTACGGTCTAGCATTTACTATTTAGTATTAGCATTCTGTGTTCACAGTTTGACACTTAGTGTTTATTGCAAAGTGTGTGCTGTGTTTGCAATTTACTGTTTGCCATTACTTGCTTAAAGTCTACCGTTTAGCATTTGCAGGATATTGTGTGGGTCATAAAGCATAAAACTCATCTATTTCAATCGTTTTTGGATTTTTTATTACTTCCCTGGGGATTGGTAGAAAAACACAGACGAGGTGTATTATTAAACACACAATCATTCTGTACGTTGGTTGTGTCATTTGACACCATTTTTATGCTGGAAATAATGCACATCTTTGACTTCGAAGTAAACAATGAATATTTTTTCACTTTCAAGTGTAGATTCCATAGTTTTTACTACATCTATGGTACAGCATTTAAACACTATCCTGATGAGTTAGAAAGATGAATGGTATTTGGGGGAGCGGGATTTGGACCACACAATCGATGTGCTTCCGTCATTACGATTGGGTGGAGATTAGGAGAGGAAGAGGCTTTACTTTTTACTTGATGAATGCATCAGAAATAACGTAATTTGCCACCGTCTTTATAGTATGATTATTTGTTGATAGAGAGGAGGGGCATGCGGTATAAACCACGCAATTGACCTCTTCCCGTCATGTGTGCTATGATTCAGTAGAAATAAGGAGAAGGGGGGATTCGGGAAGAGGATGGGGAGATATTTTTAATTTCCCATTCATGCAAATAGGCAATTTTCTCATACTACACTGTGACGAGCTGGAAAGAGGAGAGGAATGAGGGGGCGTAAAATACGCACTTGTCTTTTTCCATCACCATAGACTTCTAATACAGTGATCGACATAAAGAGTGCTTCACTTTGAATGGTTGAAGATACGAGGGGGAGGGAAGGGGGGGAGGTGAGGAGGACAGCCTTTCTGAGTTTCCATTAACAGGATGCCCTGTGTTAATACTTGTGCCGTTTCTCTGGCGCGTTGCGTATCCGGCACTATCGATAGCGAGTAGTATTTCTGTTTCCGTCTGGTTCGGCCTACGCAGGCGCTGAGGCGGCTGCTGCCCTCTGGAGTGTTTTTCGCGGAGGGGGGCGGGGGGGGGGGGAGGGGGCCGCGCGCGCTCGGCTCGGCAGTTGGATTCGCACAGAGCTGGTGGTATTTTGCCTTCCGCCCCCGGCACGGAGGTGTGGTCTCGTTGATTTGGCCGTTGGGCGGTGGGGCGTGTTGGTGATGTGCTGTAGTGGACAACTGATGGATCCCCGCATGCGATCGCTCGAGGTTCTCCGCCTCTGAAAAGGGTGCCTCGATATCATTTAGGTTTCCGCACCCAGGAGTTGTAAGGACTGCAGGACAGGCTTTCTGTGTGTTTGCTCTTTCCGGTCTGCGTGGCGGGGTTGGTTTCACCTTATTTCAGATGTTGTTTATACACTCCTGGAAATTGAAATAAGAACACCGTGAATTCATTGTCCCAGGAAGGGGAAACTTTATTGACACATTCCTGGGGTCAGATACATCACATGATCACACTGACAGAACCACAGGCACATAGACACAGGCAACAGAGCATGCACAATGTCGGCACTAGTACAGTGAATATCCACCTTTCGCAGCAATGCAGGCTGCTATTCTCCCATGGAGACGATCGTAGAGATGCTGGATGTAGTCCTGTGGAACGGCTTGCCATCCCATTTCCACCTGGCGCCTCAGTTGGACCAGCGTTCGTGCTGGACGTGCAGACCGCGTGAGACGACGCTTCATCCAGTCCCAAACATGCTCAATGGGGGACAGATCCGGAGATCTCACTGGCCAGGGTAGTTGACTTACACCTTCTAGAGCACGTTGGGTGGCACGGAATACATGCAGACGTGCATTGTCCTGTTGGAACAGCAAGTTCCTTTGCCGGTCTAGGAATGGTAGAACGATGGGTTCGATGACGGTTTGGATGTACCGTGCACTATTCAGCGTCCCCTCGACGATCACCAGTGGTGTACGGCCAGTGTAGGAGATCGCTCCCCACACCACGATGCCGGGTGTTGGCCCTGTGTGCCTTGGTCGTATGCAGTCCTGATTGTGGCGCTCACCTGCACGGCGCCAAACACGCATACGACCATCATTGGCACCAAGGCAGAAGCGACTCTCATCGCTGAAGACGACACGTCTCCATTGGTCCCTCCATTCACGCCTGTCGCGACACCACTGGAGGCGGGCTGCACGATGTTGGGGCGTGAGCGGAAAACGGCCTAACGGTGTGCGGGACCGTAGCCCAGCTTCATGCAGACGGTTGCGAATGGTCCTCGCCGATACCCCAGGAGCAACAGTGTCCCTAATTTGCTGGGAAGTGGCGGTGCGGTCCCCTACGGCACTGCGTAGGATCCTACGGTCTTGGCGTGCATCCGTGCGTCGCTGCGGTCCGGTCCCAGGTCGACGGGCACGTGCACCTTCCGCCGACCACTGGCGACAACATCGATGTACTGTGGAGACCTCACGCCCCACGTGTTGAGCAATTTCGGCGGTACGTCCACCCGGCCTCCCGCATGCCCACTATACGCCCTCGCTCAAAGTCCGTCAACTGCACATACGGTTCACGTCCACGCTGTCGCGGCATGCTACCAGTGTTAAGGACTGCGATGGAGCTCCGTATGCCACGGCAAACTGGCTGACACTGACGGCGGCGGTGCACAAATGCTGCGCAGCTAGCGCCATTCGACGGCCAACACCGCGGTTCCTGGTGTGTCCGCTGTGCCGTGCGTGTGATCATTGCTTATACAGCCCTCTCGCAGTGTCCGGAGCATGTATGGTGGGTCTGACACTTCAGTGTCAATGTGTTCTTTTTTCCATTTCCAGGAGTGTATTTTGTGCGTGATTCCGTTTTGGCCGGAGTCTAGGTGTCGAGTTTTCTGCTTGTGTGTACCAGGTCGTCGTCCCCGTTTTCCCACCCGGGGGGCAGCCGTATCTGTTGGTGGGAATTATTTGGCAGTGTGTGTTTTGCGTGGACACGGTGTGCTCACGCGCCCTGATCCTGAGTTGAAATTACTGTGGTCAGGCTGGCTGGGTTGCTGGAGTGTGTGTTATTGGTTTTCTGGCTTGCTGGGGACTGCGCGCGCGCCTGCTCCGTTTTCTGATGTGGCAGCAGTCTGATATTTTTATGTGTGCTTGTTAAGTTGCTAGCTATTGCTTTTAGCCTTTTGCTTACTTATATTTATTTATATATCTGGGCATTGTCATTTGCCTGTTCTTTTACCTTTATTTATTTGTAGTGTCAATTAAGCCTAAGACGATGTCCAAGGTTCTAGCAATTGATTTTAGCCCCGTGTGTTTTTAATCCTATTTAAATTCTTCGGCGTTGCCATTTGCTTGTTCTTTTACTCTTATTTATTTGTTGTGCCAATTCGCCCTGACGCCAGACCTTGGTATCTGCCAACCTTATGTTGGCTACTAACTCTCAGGTGCAGTATTGCCGGGCCTATCCCGGCTTTTATCATTATTTGGGATCCTTTTATACTGTGTTTTTAGTAGTAGGTTTGGCAAGCGCAGTTGCATATGGTATTTATTATGTCCCCCCCCCCCCCTCTTCCTCCTTCGTGTAAACTGATTTTGGTAACATTGCTAGGCGGCCTGTGTTCTTTTATTACCTATGTAAGTTTGCCCGCTGCCGCAGTCGTAACATGTTTTGACCGGCAAGCGGCCCATGCTGTCTAGAGTTTGAATGTGGTCTGGGCTGTTGAAATCATCAAACTTTCTGTAAGGAAGCAAATCTTGGGCTTTGCCGTACATATATTTATTATTTGAGATAGTCATGTGCGTGTTGTTGTGTTAAGGGTTCTAGAACATTTTAAATTGAGATACCTTTTGGAAATTTTATCACTCTTTTAAAGAAGGTGTAGGAAGGAGTAGCTTGGACTGAAAATTTAATTGTAAATTATTCATTTGTGCTTCACATTATAAAATTTAATTGTATTAGATGAAAGTATGTAGTTTAATGCACAGTGATTATTTGTTAATATATCAGTTTTGTTTGGCAGTGATTCAAACGACACAAATAAGTTTCTCTGTTCACCTGTGGCATATAACATTTTTATTACCTCATATTGTAAGCAGCTTGAGTTGTTTGTGTCACTGTAATTTGTAAGCCACAGTGCAATTTATTACAATTAATTACCTTTTCATTAACCGAATCCCATCCAAATCGTCCACTCAATACTTTTCTGCGATTTATTGGGAAATAAGGGTGGGGGGGGGGGGGTTAAGGGGGTTGGGGAATGAAGCACAGCTGGGCTGCTCACTACATTCTGGACCACACTACTGCGTTACAGTGTCGGCGGTTCCGCGTGCCTCAGCCGTGGCAGGTGCCGCAAAGCTCATCCGTTTGCAGTGTCAGCAGTACTGCCCTGTGGCTGACTTCTTGAGCACACCGGCTGTGCTCATCGCTACTATCTGGCTATGGCTGGCTGAAACTTAAAACAAACTATTTTTCCCGCCCAAAACTTTTTCGAGGCGCAGCGATTCGTAGTTTCATTTCTCCCATTCAGAATTTCGTGCTACACAAACACTGATTAGCTTTGTACATCATTTGGCCCAGCAAGCACTAACCTTTCTACCGAGAGTTCGCAGATCCTGTTCTGAGTCCTTAACAAGCGCTACTCGGCTGCTGTGATCGCTAAAATTGACACAGAAGTACTGCGGCAGTTGGCTCTGCGTGTTGTGAACGAACGACAAAAGATGGTGCATCATAAATGCATAAAAAATTAAACTGTGATGGTGGATGAAGATTATATGATTAAAGGCGACTGTCATTTATTCGCCTTCCACCGTATTGAGAACCAATGCGGGGCCGCTTGTTGACTCGAGCTCCACGATGCAACAGAAAACAACAACCATTAGTGTGATGTACCAGAATTCTAGGTGTCATTCCATCATATACTATATCTGTATTCATGTAATGAGTCTCGTACGCACATTTACTCAAAGGCTTTAATGCCAGAGTGATATCTTACAGTTGGACACTGTCTTTCGTAACTTAATGTAATGACAAAGAAATATAGCGGCGCGACTGTGCCCAGGTTGTGGTCACCGCGTAAACATAATTGCAGTAGAAACTACAAATGGCATCGTGTATGAGACAAAGAAGACAACAAGAAGCCTTGTTGATTACAGACGGTACATCAATGGCAATTTGCAAACTTGAACAGTGTGGTTGGCTGTGTTTAGAAATTAAACAGTAAGTTTATTTCAACCCCCAAGCCCCTGCACACATAGTCTGTGGTGGTTCATAATGAAGCTAATGAATCTCTCCTTCTTGGCGTCTCGGTTGATAACGAGATGTGGCACTGTAGCAACGCATATTTATCGCTCCAGGTGACCACTTACCAACACGGCAGCGATGTTCCTGCGCTTATAATGGTCCACTAAGCACAGGAAGCAGAGTTACACGTTGTTCGCTGCGGCTTCCTTTCTCCAAAGTATGATGTGGTTCCAGGAGGCGCCTGAAACAAACCGTTTTGTGTTGTCCATCACTGAATTACCGAGTGGCTTTTTGCACACTACTTGATTTACAGGTAGCCATAATCCACAAAATTCGGTAGCGATCTTTGCCATCAGGATGCTCTAGACAGCGATCTCTATGATATATCAGCGACCCACAGTCCAGCTGATGTGGACCGTGCAGCCCATCCTGTGCTCGACACTTTCTTCGACGGCTGGTAAAAGATCTGACGTCAGACCGGACACATACTGCGCCGCACTGTTTCATCGCCCTCCAGTACAGCACTGCCTTTAATGTACGGTGACCACACGTCCCGTATTTTACGGGATCGTCCCATGTTTAGCTTGAGAGTCCCTTTGGCGCCACAAAATACATAAGGGATGTATGTTGTCCCGTTTTTGATTAACCGTTCTGTATATTTTGAAATAATGTGTTATTACGAAATGAGCAGCATAACCAAATGAAGAACAAATGTGGTCATACGCACTGAAAGAGGTCTCTCATCTTCAACTTCCTTGCATCTCAACATAACTGCTGCAGAAGTTTCCAGCTCGTTACTGAAATTCTCCTAGCTCTACCTGGCACTAACGCTACTACATAAATGGTGTTCTCGATCGCAAATACTTGGTGAGCCGGACAAAAGAAGAGGTGTAGTGAGGAAACTGGCAAGAAAATAGCTATAAGTAAGATAGCTCCATAAAAACACGGGAAAGCTACCGGATTTCAGTAACGTCCGGCCACGATATTACGGCACAGAGTCTTCTGGTCATCTTCAGGTGAGTACCACTGTGGTAGTACTGCCGAGTACGCGCTGAGCTCCGCTATTTAAAGCCATACTGAGGCGACATTGCGCATGCGCTGCTCAGCGTGCGCGTTCATAACGGCTCCGTCCGCTGCGCCTCGCGCCCTCCACGATGAAAGCCTGGCGTATCGATATCAGGTCGATTTTCATCTTTATGCAGCTAACTACGCCGACTGCGAAGTTTCTCTATAACAGGATTCCAAGCAGAGTTTAGCTGATAACCGCTATCTCGATTGATGAGAGTCTCGTTGTCAGACAATCTTATTTCCACAGATTCATTGATAATCGAGCTCCCAAAGTTTGATCTAAGGGCCAAAATTTTTGTAATTCATGGAATGGTCTCTGGAAATACAATGTTCGGCAATTGCAGACTTGGTGGGTTGGAGAAGGCGAGTATGCCGTTGGTGTTCCACAATGCGTTCCTGCACAGTCCGTGTTGTTTGCCGCATTCACACGGAATTTTGTAAACAGCTGATTTACGCAGGCCCACGTTGTCTTTAACGGATCCCACCAGTGATGAAATTTTGGAAGGAGGACGAAAGATGACTCTCACTTGATACTTTCTCAATATTGTGCCTATCTGTGAAGAAATATTCCCCTATAAATAGTAGATAAGCAGTCGACCTGAAGGCCTCTTCCTCTTCCTTGTTCCGTCGTTCGTACGTCTGTATCACTCTGTTCACTTGCCTAGGTGAAAAGCCATTCTCCATAAATATTTTTTGCAAGTGTTCCAGTTCCGCTTGAAGACTGTCGGCGTCAGAGATGGTATGGGCACGGTGGATCATGGTTTTGAGAACGCCCATTGTTTGTGCTGCATGGTGGCAACTAGTAGCTTGTAGATACAGGTCTGTATGAGTGGGCTTTGTGTACACCGAGTGACCAAGTGCGCCATCACTCTTCCGTCGCACCAAGACGTCTAAAAATGGCAGACAACCATCTTTCTCTATTTCCATGGTAAACTTTATGTTCTCATGTATGGAGTTCCTGTGACATAAAAATTCTTGCAGAGTGTTGCAGACCTACAAATGACGGAACAAGGAAGAGGAAGAGGCCTTCAGGTCGACTGCTTATCTACCGTTTATTGGGAATATTTCTTCACAGGTAGGCAGAATATTGAGAAAGTATGACGTGAGAGTCATCTTTCGCCCTCCTTCCAAAATTTCATAATAGGTGGGATCCGTTAAAGACGACATTGCCCTGCGTAAATCAGGTGTTTAAAAAGTCCCGTATGAATGCCGCAAATCATATACAGGGCAAACAACACCAACTGTGCAGGAACGCATTGTTGAACACCAACGGCATACTCGCCTTCCCCAACGCACCAAGTCCGCAATCGCCGAACATTGTATTTCCACAGACCATTCCATGAATTACAAAGACACAAAAATTTTGGCCCATACATCAAACTTTTGGAGCTCGATTATCAATGAATCTGTGGAAATAAGATTATCTGACAACCAGACTCTCATCAATCGAGATAGAGGTTATCAGCTAAACTCTGCTTGGAATCCTGTTATAGAGAAACTTCGTAGTCGACCTAGTTATCTGCATAAAGATGAAAATCGACCTGAAATCGATACGCCAAGCTTTCTCCGTGGTGGGCGCGAGGCGCAGCGGACGGAGTTGTTATGAATGCACACGCCGAGCAGCGCATGCGCAATGTCACCTCAGAATGATTTATAGCGGAGCTCAGCGCGTACTCACCAGTACTACTACAATGGTACTCACCTGAAGATGGCCGGAAGACTCTGCGCCGAAATATCGTGGCAGGAAGTTACTGATATCCGGCAGTTCCCCGTGTTATTATGGAACAATCAGTACACTGGGAAAGCCTTTAACATCACATAAGTAAGATACATTTTCAAGATTATTCATGTGCTGATTTTTATAAAATTCTGTTTCAAAATGTATCAAATTCCTGAATAACATACATTCTTCTGCAAAATATAACAAAGAAACATTTTCAGAAACTATCTATGGCGGATCTTCCAGGCCAATTGCGAGGACAAAATAGGTATCCTATGTAGTTAATTATCTAACCTAGTTAAATAGTTATATTAAAGTGATATACTGTGTTTGCATGCCGCAACAATAAAACAGTAAAGTACTTACTCAATTAGTAATGCAAGGTATTCTCTTCGATGATCAGTGTAGTTGTTCCATAAACCAAGTGGTTGACATAAATCTAATATACACAAAATGTCCATTCATTTCAGCTTTTAATTTGGGTTCCATATTTTGATTTTGGAAATCTGGTCAGCCTGTTTTGACGGCCCATCAGTGTGAGTGAGCGAGGCTGCACAGCGGTCAGTGCACTGGATTCGCAGTCGGTAAGACGATGGTCAAAATGTTCGTCTGGGCATCTCTGTGACTGCGATGTTCCTTCTGAAAGGCCGTGGCCGGTTTCGTTCCCCTGTCCTGTCCTAGTACGACCTCGCACCACATCTCTCATGACTCCACTATCGACAGGGCGTTAAACACCAATCTTCCTCGCTCGTACGGTCATGCGGAAGAGAAATAACCAGTAAACCATTTAAAGTGACATATTTTTATTTCCAGATGAGTCGCAAACTTTTTTTTTTTTTTAATTGCAAAGAGTGATTATGACCCAGATTAAGAATGTAGTCCATTTCGACAACCAAATTCATCCACGATAGTCAGAACTTATTAGAGATAAATATTTTTGGAAACATCACCGGTGAAATCAGCGAACGAAATATAATCGTTGGAATAAATAATAACAGTCTAGATCGCAAGGCACGTTTATTGGAAGGCGACCAGTCTAGATCATCACGTGATGGTCTTCATACCTACAGCCATATTGATGGACAATCGCCTTGTGGTGCAGGAAGCGCTGAATGACGACACGCAGTTGCTGATTGTCGTCATTCACCGGGTCTTGCTCCACACACAGGAATTGTTCATGAGACCAAGAGATGAATACACTAAGCAGATTCAGAAGGATGTAGATTGCAGTAGGTACTGAGAGATGAAGTAGCTTGCACAGGATAGAGTAGCATGGAGAGCTGCATCAAACCAGTCTCAGGACTGAAGACAACAACAGTTCGTGTCACAAGTTCGCCGAACTAACCATTAACATTTTTATTCATTTCTTTTTCTTCGTACAACGAATTCGAAATAATATTCCGAAGATTGCAAGCTTCAGCGTACGTGTCCATCTCCTCGCTAAACAACAGTCTAACCCACTAAACATGTGTAATAATATTCGGAAATATAGGGGTTCTTTACCTACAAGAACAACAATTTCTGTGAAAAATCTCATAGCATGTGTCCGTTTTATTCGATACAATGCGTATTTGAAAATGTGTCGGTACGTTCTTTTTTCACTCGATCTTTAAACTTAATTTTAAGATCGTCTCCGTTAGTGAAAGGTAATTTACATATTTTGAAATACACGCGAGTGAATAACTGTTACAGTCATGCATCTTAATTCTAACCATACACAACTTCTCATGACAGTGATTCTTTTCTTTTTCTCTACCGCTTGTTAAATACTGACACAATAACTAATACACACGTATATGCACTCCTGTTCTCACGCTGTTAATGGAGTCCGTTGAGTACACACAAAGAGGAATGTTACATTCACATGTGGCGAAGTGCAATTACATTGCTTATTGCTAAACTAAACTACTGTACTGTTCTTGTGTGGTGCCATATTTTTGTGTGTAGATAAATCATTACTTATGGAGCCTGACATATTAATAGGTTCGGTAGATTTCATGAAACCTTGGTTGTGGATAATAGAACTGAAATAATAAGTGTGTACTGCAATATTTTTAGGCTTCCTACTTGCGTTGGTTTGCTGTACTGCAAGAGGAACTTGCAGTTAGACTGACTGGTCAGACGTGAGTTGCTTGTTCAGTAGTTCCCATACAGATTCTTTATCGGGTTTGTGGGATTTAAGGACGCGTGGAATGGCCGCACGGTCAGAAGCATCATGTCACGGACTTTGCGGCTGCTCCCGCCGGAGGTTCGAGTCCTCCCTCGGGCATGGGTGTGTGTGTGTTTGTCCTTAAGCAAAGTTAGTTTAAGTAGTGTGTATGTCTAGGGTCCGATGACCTCAGCAATTTGGTCCCTTAGGAATCCAGGGAATTCACACCCATTTTTGGGATTTAAGGTGATTTTGAATGTTTAGCAGAAGAGTGATATTTTGGAATGGTGCATTACTTAAGGAATTTTTCAGGATTGTAGAAGTCAATGATACCAGCAGGTGAAGTTTCTGTTAGATAGTGATGTTTCGGTAGGTGAAACTTGTTGAATGACACTACTGACGTTGTATCGTTTTTTCTGATCTTGTCGACTCAACACTAACTTAATTTTAAAAAGTTTTCTGAACTATATCTTTGTAATTCCGCAAAGACTTAGTGTCTGTTTCTGCTGCGCGCAGACCTATATTGAAGTGTTGCGTGCAAAACGTTTATTCTGCTAATTGTATGAAATATTGCAGTGGATTAAATGTGCCTAATTGTGTAGAATATTAGTCTAAACGTTTCAACTCTAATAGCCTGGAGATTTCTGTTCCAATGACCATTCATAAGAATCTGGAGTATATCTGTTTCTTATTGGTGTTTTTAGTACCTGCAACGAAAGTCATCACTGGGTTTCCGTGAGCTGTTGCCACGGTCAGTTCCATTCCGATGGAGTAGTAAGAGTAGGTTTGATTCCCAATTTCATCATTGTACTTGGCAGTGGTGAGAAGCTGTAGCTTAGTAGAGCAGGGAGTCGATCAGTCCCCACCCTTCTTCAACCCTCTCGCCCCTCCCCCTCCCCTCTCATGCTGATGTCAAGTATGATTTGAGTGCAGTTGAGTTTATAATCATTTACATGTTTCTTAAGAGTAGTAAATACTTTGCTTTGATAACTTTATTGAATTTACTTACTCAGGGAAACTATATACTGGGCAAGTGAATGCCAGAAACCTGAAGTGTCTCAGACCACAGTGTTGACTGTCTAATGCTTCTGTGTTCTATTAAGGCCTTCCCGATTTATTATTATACTCCATAGGTGCACCTGCGGCAAATTGGTATTTTTTTGCTGTAGGAATGTAGATTCGATTCAGCGTCAGTCCGTAGGTTACCCCTTTTCAGAAGTTTGTCTGGGAAGTTTCTAGATTCCGCAGGGGATGACATAAACGTGTTACAACAACAGACTGTATGGGCCTACAACGAAGTGGTAGAACTAAAAAGGTTGATAGAATTTGAAGAGGATAATCTTAGGCAATTGTAACGGCCATAGACTAGTTGTAAAGTCCGGGAGGATAGTTTTTATGGATTAATGGAACAATCTCAATTACATGATAGGCTAGAAGTTGCTTTAAGTCAGACTGTTGCAAGTCAGGTAAACGAGCAAGTAGCTGGTCATGGAAATCTTGAGCAGGGAGTGGAAGTATTAATGGAGAATAGAGTAAATAGTATTTCAGGAAACATACAAGGCTGATTAACTTGCTACTGCTGTAGCCCAACTGCCTGTCAGTGGTATGCAGAGCTCGGATAGCCCAGTGCAAGCCAGTGTTTGTGACTGAGCTCACAGTGTGTCAGGTGGAGCTGGTGGATGCACCTGCTGACCACACAGTACATGTAAAACCAGGATTGAGAGATGAATCTATGTTAGAATTATTTAAAGTAAGTGTACAACAGGAGTTAGGTGTCATTATGGTAGTGGAAGAACGTGATGAACTTGGCACAGAGCCTGTCATGGGCCTTGTTGAAGGGAAACTATTACAAGGCCAACGAAAACTTTTTTTGAAATACTTCTTTCTACTTTGATAGCTGCTCCTTATAGATTTTTATGAACTGAATCCAAATATAGCCTTAGTTTTTTTTTGTATCACCTATAGTTTTCGAGCAATATACTTTTTCTTACAAAGTATAAAAATTCGAAGTTACGTGGTAAATGGGGAAATTTGGTAAAGCCGCCTTGCTGACCAAGGAACGTACATATTACTTTAGATCGCCTGTTATCATCCAACCATGAGCAGAATAGCCTGTTTTATTTAGCACTATTTCTAGGTTTTCATAGCTTTCTTTCATGTGTATAGAATCTCCAACACGTATAGATGCATACATGTTACCAATGTGTAATAAAACAGACTTAAAACTAGTTTTGGATGAATCGATATACAGCCTCCAGTTTTCCGTTTTGTACTCAATACCAAATTAATTAATAACTATGGGTGTCTGCACAATACACTAATTGACATTCTTGTTAAAAAAACTCGGAAAATTGCAGCTCTCTCTCTATATACATGTATATAATGGTTCCAACTGCCAATAAGTTCTTTTCTTTTAATCAAGAGCCAAGCAATACGGCTTTTTCTTTCGTTAAGTCCAGATCCCTAACCAAATCGTTACACTCGGTCTGAGTAAACAATTTGGGCTGTAGACTTTCCGTATTACAATGGAATTCATCATCACGTGGTTCATCTAAATCGGATACTTCTGCTGAAATAGAATTTAAATCATCTGGTGGTTCAGGAACTGGAAAATCTGCACCATGCCCTACTGGTTGGATGGCATACAGAAGGTTAGGGTAGCTTATTACCTTCTTGTTTTTCCAATTATGACCAGTAATATCAACACTGCAAAAGTAGCAATCATTGGAATGATTTCTTGGCTCCCTGCATGTCATAGGAACAGCAAATATAAAGGCATTTTTCTCCTTTTTGAACCATTTTCTCCTGTCATCAACACACACATAACATACCTTGTGCAGCCCCCAAGATTTATCTTGATCACCAAGTTTGGATCCAAAGAATGATAGATAAACCTTTCTCACACAGTCTGTAATGTTTCTTTGGTGTTTTTCTTAATCAAAATTCGCCACAAATATAACAACTGTCAGCAGAGCTTTTACAACTACAATTAGACATTGTGCTGAGCACATGTACAGGAAACAAGAAAGTGAGGTTAGGTTGACAGTAAACAAAACACCATCTGTTAACATAAAAATAGAATCAACCTTTTTTTCCCAGTTAGTGTTTTCCAGCAGTGTTACCAACGTCATCTACATACATTACACCTCATTTTTAAATTATTTTAACTATATAAAAGCTGTCAAATTGTTTAAAAAATCGATTTGCTTTATAAATGCAACTGTAAAATATGAAGAAAAGGAGGGTGATAACAGTTTTTTTAAGTATCATATTAGGATTTCCCACCCTAAAAGCATAAGAATAATGTATTTTCAGCAAAAAAGTTTTCCATAGTTGGCCTGTGTTATTAAATAATTAGATAGCAAACTAAAGTTTAGAGAGAAGAAGTGACTTCACACTTAGAGTGGTTTTGTGAATGCTGCCCTAACTAAGGATATACCAACAAAACATGAAATTTTTTCCTGAAATGTAGCACATACTTCTATCTGTTACTGGATAATTATCTCTAATGGCCTCAGTATCAATCAGAAGCTAAACACTAGTCTTAGAACATATAGAATTTATATAGTGTCAAGTGCAAATCTTACTTTTGGTAGTGTGAAGGTACCATATTTTCTGTTGTTAAGGTATCTAGTGTAAAATATCTAGTGTTTTACTTTTGTGCCAGTTAAGTTTCTTTGTCTATCGAGACCATTCCACGTGTTCTCTTTTCAGTATATTTTCACGTTTCATAGTTTTTTTTTTTTTTTTTTTTTTTTTTTTTTGGTAAGACTGAGGCATTACCCAGGTGTCTAGATAATTTCTTCTGTGTGAGTGGCGATATAGCCAATGGGCTTCCCACATTGGATCTCGCAGATTAAACAAAGTTAAAAAATGTCGGCTTGGTTAGTGCTTGGATGGATTATCTTCTGGATATTACAGGTGCCATAGGATTTGAAAGATTTGCTGTTGCGTAGTATGACTATTATTATTATAGTTGCAACATGTGATGAGGAATTTAAAATTCTTGAGGAGTACTATTGATGAGACAATTTATAGCGCTTTTCTTGATTATGGGGACGAGTGACGAGTGAGGCAGTATGAAGTGCTCTTACACATGATGATTTAATTAGAGATGAGATTACCATGTGTCATATAGATACGTAACACTTTCTTATTCTTGTTTTATTCATTAATGAAGTAATTTTCTGCATGCACTGTGCAGTTTCTTGTTTGAGTGTCAGGTCTGCTTTGATGAACGTTCATTTTCATCATATCATTGTTATGAATATTTTGATGTGGTGATATTGGGTTTATCAGAATAATGTATGATATAATGAGATGATACTACTTAGGAATTTTCTTTTGTTTGTTGTGAGTCTGAAACTGTGACGTGTGATTATGAGTGGATATTATCTATCTAGTGAGGTTCAGTACACGCTGTGAATGATATAAAGGAGGATTTATGCCAGTTATGTTTAGTCTTTATTAAATATTTTACTTGATGATAGTTCCCTTGAATGAGAAACATTCGTCTTCAATAGAGAGCAATTCGTATGCAAGATGAGCGTGGGCACGATCTGATATGTTGTGGATATTTATATTTTGTAGATGTTTGTGTTATCGGTTTATGATTCTACTGTGTTCCAAATGACGAGATGGTTCTGTCCTAGTATACTCAAAAGTGAGTTATGATTTGCAATTGTTTTGTCCTGGTCTGTAAAGATGAGTATATGATGTGACAGATGTTTCGTTTTTTCGATATTTGAGCCAGAGTGGGTACACTGTGAGCATTAAAGTAAATATAATGTGTTGTGAGGTTACCATCTTAGTGCTCAGCGGCTTATACTGACCGTGTCTATGATGAGTGTAGAAAGTTCAAAGTCTTTCCTGCCAAGGCAGTGCACATTTTGTCTTTCATGTTATATGTTGTTTTCTACTAATGTTCTGCCCCGTGTCTGTGTGATTGTAGATCTATTACTATCGAGGGACTTGATGTGAGTGTTGTTTGAAGAAGTTGGGTAGCTGAAAGTAACTATGTATGTCCATATGGTGTAAAAGTAAAATGATTCACTCGGGTTGCTTGATACATATCTGATTGTGTCAAGGGAAGTAATAACTGTGATTAAGATCTCGATATGGATTCCGTTTCATTGATGCTTCATTACGTTTTATGATGGTTTCTCCAGACCGTCGTGGTGTTCAAGACTGTAGTGCCGCGATTTCGCTATGCAACAATGCAAGTAGCAGTCACGCTAACGTATGAGATTAACACTAGTGTAATTTTTGATGCGGTACGCTTTTTCAGCTGCAATAAATCATATTTGACGTCCAAATTAATACAGTGATGAAACACCGTTTACATTCACCCGCGTCAGCTAATGTTTCTGGTCTTCTTCTGTTGCAGCGTCCCGTTGTTGGTAACTGTGGCTCCGTGTCGCATCTGAACCTCTTTGTCAACCTTCCGCCTCCTCCTGCGAAACACAGCTTTGGTCCCCTCTAAAATATTCCAGTTGTTGTTCCTGAACTTTTCTCTTTCTTTTACGTGAAATAACTTCATGTGTGTTTCAAGAATTACAAATTCTTGCGATTTCTATCTATAAGTAATTCATTTCACTCGTGCTATTAATAATTACCAATTGTGTGAAAATGTAACGCAGTGTGGAAAGTGCAGCAATTTCAATTTGTTTCCTATAGTTTCAATCTATGGGAGATTTCATGTTGGTTTTGAGCGAAACTAGACACTGTAACCAGATACACTGCACAATTGACTTGAACATGTCCATATTCGCACCCCTTCGCTGTGCTGTACGAGTATAATGCTAAACAAGGAAACACTTTGAAGAAGAATGGTCTCATCTGTTAAAATGCTGTAGACTCTTAATAGCTCTTAATCATAGCAACACAGTTATAGAATTTTAGTGCAGAAGAGTCCCTGTTCACCAATAGTGTTGTAACAATATTTAGCAGGCTTTTTATTTTTCAGAACGCTTCCCAGAAAGTTAACAGAATCACAGTACAAGTTGTAATGAAAGACAAGGAGGCAATCAACATCTGGAAATCCCAGGAAACGACGCCGTAAAGTTGATGAGTGGGACTCTGGCTGCGGACCAGGCGACAGAAGTGGCGAGACTCTGACGTTTCTGAGCTGCGGAGAGTCGAACCCAGGAGTAGCCGGCAGAGGACAGGAGCTGTCTGCGCCGCCTCCATGGACAGCGCGTGCGAGGCCACTGTCACCATTAACACCTGTGACGACTGCCACGACAGAAACAACATGTGTATCGCCACTAGCTGTTCCTGCTGATGTGTTAAGACTGCGGCAACTGCATTCCAAGATTACTGCACAGCGCAGTCACCATTATTAAGACTAAGACTATCTAGTGGGCTGAAAGAACCTCCTGGGACAGGTTGCACAGGGCGGAGTAGACGCTCCTCAACTTACGGGAACGATCTGCAGGCGGTCGCCACTGGCATCTCACTTGGGCTGTAGCTCTCAGACACTGGTTGAGCTGGCGCAAGTCACTGCTCACAAGAAGAACGAGCCCCACATACCTGCAAACAACTGTAGGTAGAATACCACTTGAGAACAATGATAACGTGTACGTCCATTTCATCCCTTCCATCAGATATACTGACGTCACAGCAGCTACACGTAGCGCGAGAGAGCCTGCGTACACCACTTTGCAGCAGATCCTCACCGCCGCGCCGGAGAAATGGCGCCACTGCGAGATGCTTCTGCCCCGGTAAGACAATAGAGTGAGTATCCTCTGGTACTTGTGGGTATTTCGAAACAGGTCTGCGGCGACCGCCGTCACCGTGGTGACGTGGGATGTCATCACATAGGCCACAGACCACACAAAGGTTATGGAATCCTTTTTCATCGCGTTCAGTGCTTGTATCCAGCTTATCATAAGCGCTGTTAGTGCCAGGCTCACGACGAGAACAGCCGCTGCGTACAGTGTACCAGTACGTGTCCTCCGTAGCTCACATTTCTCAGTGTCCACTGTGAACGGCGTCAGCCCGAAAACCCTGCAGATGGCGCGGTATTGTGATACAGATCTTAAGAAGTCCCTTCTATTCGCCATTTCAATATCGAATTGCACTACAGGACACCGTCAGTACCTGCGATAAAAGAAAACATGTCCCCAGTTACAATAAGAAAGTTGCTTGCATTACATAGAGAACTAATCTTAAATTATCGACATTGAAATGATTAACAGAGTAAACTCAGCCATTAGATAGCACATTCACGACAAATGAGTTTTCCTTAACGTAAGTTTTCAAAAACCATTACGATAATAATGGAGCAAGCACAGGGATGATCATTATGTTTCGACATGTGAAATATGTACAAAGATACAGCCTTTTTAACAAAACATAAACTTGACAGTCCAGTATAGTTATCGCTTCCCTACAAACCGCAAATAGTGAAAACTGAGACAACTCGAATCATTCATAAATTGTTGAGTATGAGGTGTAGGTAAATTCTGTTTGTTTGACCGTATAAGTTCTTATGTTCTCTTAACAGAACGAATAAGACTGACTTCCCTGTAATATGTTTATTAATTACTACAAGTGCTACTATTGTTTCGTAAAAACCACCCATCAAGCACATTGCAAGATCTACTGTTATGAGTGTCTTTAGTGAGTCTTCGTCGAAATACAGGGTTATTACAAATGATTGAAGCGATTTCACAGCTCTACAATAACTTTATTATTTGAGATATTTTCACAATGCTTTGCACACACATACAAAAACTCAAAAAGTTTTTTTAGGCATTCACAAAAGTTCGATATGTGCCCCTTTAGTTATTCGGCAGACATCAAGCCGATAATCAAGTTCCTCCCACACTCGGCGCAGCATGTCCCCATCAATGAGTTCGAAAGCATCGTTGATGCGAGCTCGCAGTTCTGGCATGTTTCTTGGTAGAGGAGGTTTAAACACTGAATCTTTCACATAATCCCACAGAAAGAAATCGCATGCGGTGAAGTCGGGAGAGCATGGAGGCCATGACATGAATAGCTGATCATGATCTCCACAACGACCGATCCATCGGTTTTCAATCTTCTGTTTAAGAAATGCCGAACATCATGATGGAAGTGCGGTGGAGCACCATTCTGTTGAAAGATGAAGTCGGCGCTGTCGGTCTCCAGTTGTGGCATGAGCTAATTTTCCAGCATGTCCAGATACACGTTTTTCTACGTATCTGTAGTGTGTCGTGACCATATGTCAATGAATGGAGCTACAGTGAATTTATGAATTCGCTTCAATCATTTGTAATAGCCCTGTATTTAAATAATTCTGAGTAAAGTAAGTAAATAAATGAAAATAAATAATACAGAAAAGAAGGAACGTCATAACCGGGAACATTGTCGACGGCGCACTAAATCAGTTCGAGATGGAAGTGGCGATTGCGACTTGAAGTAGTAGTGTCGGCAGTCTTCAAGATAGGCCAAGAAAACCTAAATCATGTGGCAAAATCGAAATTCATACTCCATTTCTCTCATATACAAGTTTAGCAACTTATATTTTATCTGAAACTTTTTGCCAGTGTGGTTTGGCAGTGAAATGGGCTATTTTTGTTATGTTTTCTTGTTAACGTAATGCTGTCCTTAATTTTGTTTCCATTTACGTGTAGCTTATTAATACAAATTTTGTTGGCTAACGTTGGATCTTAGCCTTCGTTTTCTGTTAATACTTTGCTATTTAAGTTATATCTAGATATTTTATTTTACTATGGTGTTCATGCACGATTATAAATATATTATTGTGTGAAATCAAATACTGGAATAACAGCAATGTGGGACGAGTGTATTGCCGCTCACCACATAAAGGAATCATTGAACTGCAGACAGGCACAATGAAAAAACAGCCTAAATACTGGGCTTTAAGACAGTGCTTCTTCAGAGAAAGGAAACAAACAGATATTCCCACAAGAAAAACTCACACAGACCTGGTCACTGCCGGTGGGCACTGGAGCCTGACTCATGATAAGTCGGGCTCCAGCGTCCAGAAACAGTGGCCATTTTTATGAGAGTTATGCTTGAGTGAATGTGTGTGTGTTTTCTATTTCCGAAGATGAATATTGTTATAAGGCTCAATACTTCAGCTGTCTTTTTGATTTAGCCTCTTAGTGACTCAGCGCCTCCTCATGTGATGAGTATCAATCTATTCTTTCCGTACTGATTATATTTTTGTGTTATTTATTCCATTCTGTGGAACGTCTCTATCTACGTTTCTGGTCGGTCTTGTAACAGTTGTGTATCATCTACCTATTTGTAGAGGTAACGGATTTTATTAATCCATTTAGGATGGCTATAAGGGAACTGGTTCTCAGTATGTTGCAGTATAATATTAGCGAGTATTCCAGCAAGCTGGTTTCCCTTTACTAAACCGCATTCTAGTACATATATTTGGTTACTGGACTTGGAATGGTTGTAGGAGAGATACAGTTTTAGTAAAGTAATAAAATTCCCCCAGAACTACTGCGTTCGACGTAAGACGTGTGGGAACCTTCTGTTCGGCAATTTCAATGGTCCCATTAACTATTCAGTTGATGTACATGTTGATTTTATCTAACAAAATATGTTTTAAATCGGATGGGATATCGATGTCTGTAATTTGTTGTATCACTCTACTAGAACTATTCACTGTATACTGATTTCGATATGTACAGTCCTGAGCAAGTATATAAATTACCTTTGTTTTAGTCAGAGTAAATAAATACTTTGCAACTCTTCAGGCTTTCCCGGCGATCTAATAACATCTTGGGTTGTCGGGTGTTCTGCCGGATATCAGCGTCGAACTTGCACGATATTTCGGTCACGTAGCTCGTAACCTTCATCAGGTGCGACCTGAGACTGCTCCTCGAGTTTTTTTTTAATAAGAGGTGGAGCCCCTCCACGCCCACACCGGCATGATGGCCAACACAAAAGGTCTACTGCCATCTCTGCATAGGGGTTAGTATTCACTAAAGTGAGGTGTCGCAGGATGTGGGTACTGCGATGTTTGCGTACGTCTGGTTAGGATTAACCATTAATACGCGCTCATCTGGAGATAGATTGGTCGAAATCTGACGAAGGGTAGCGGTTTGAAGGGCAGAGGAAAAAAAGTGCCAAGGCAAGAGCCAAGGGAAAAAAACCTCTGCGAAAGTTAGGTCGGGCGGTAAGAGCAGTAGCGGTTGTCTTGCTGCCTGCGATAGGTTGTGCAAGGATAGGCTCTGTTAGTAGTGGGTCTCATGCATGTCGATACCTTGACGTTGTGCGTTTGTGCTGCTCGGCGGCTGGCGCTGGGTGCCGGTACAGAGTCCTCGTTCAGCGTCAGCAACCTGCAACAGTTAGGTTTGCTATCGATCTGGTGTCCGATAGGTCATATACCGGAGGCACAGTGTGAGGGAATGTTCGCAGATTGTTTGTGCGTCTGTGGGCGAGCTCGTCGGTGTCCCTGCTGTGGCCTGTTGGTCGGCTCTAATAGCAGCTGGTAGTTGCCAGTCAGTGTTGCTGATATGCAGGGGCTTGCCGACGTTTGTCGCTGTTTGCGTATGTTAGTTTACCATAGGTAGCTATGCCCTAGCTAGCAGTGTCTTTGGCCGCTTGTGCTTCCACCTGTGGTTGTGATCGTAGTTTCTCAGAGTGAGGATGAAAGGATTGTTCGAGTGTGTCGAGTTCCTGTATAGTCGTGTGGCGTGTTTTTTGAATACTTCCTTGAGGGTAACAAGGCGGTATTCATGGTGAAGATCCACGGTGCGTGTGTAGCGTGGAGCGTTGCTAATGATTCGTAGCACCTTGTTCTGTATGATCTTCAGGCGGCGCAGTCGTGTAGGAGCTGCATATCCCCAGACGAGAGCTGCGTACGTCATCAGAGGTCTAATCAGTGTCATGTATATGGACCTCGACACCCTGCTATTCAGTGTGCTTTCCCTGTTGAGCATTGGGTAGAGCTGTTCGAGCCTCGCGTGCGCTCGGTTGGCAACGTATGCGATGTGGTCCCCCCATGTAAGTTTCTGGTCCAGCCAGACACCAAGGTACCTGACTTTCTCTCGGAAACGTATTGGGCGTGTATGTAGTGTTATTGGTCTACAGTGTTGGTGTTTGCGCAGTAGTTTCGGTCTGCGTGTGAACAGAACTGCTTCGCACTTGTCGGCGTTTACTTTAATACGCCATCGCTCCAACCAAGGCTCAGCTGTTCTGAGTGCTGTCTGTATTCGTGAATTGATGTTCGACGGTTTCCAGTCTTGCGCGAGGATGGCCGTGTCATGTTCGTGAGATATGAGTGTATGAGACGTACGAGTCCGTCCAGGACACCAGCTTCGCTTAGTTTGCGTATGAGTGCGTTGTGCCAGAGACGATCGAAAGCCTTTTCGATGTCTAGGAACACGGCCCCTGTGGCTTTGTTCATGTTGTAACCGTGTGTTATATGTTCGACTACGCGGAGAAGTTGTTGTGTCGTCGAGTGGTGATTCCTAAAGCAGAATTGCTCTGGTCTTAGGGTGTCGTTGGCGATGCAATGCCTAGTGATACGTTTTAGTATTACCTTCTCAACAATCTTGCTGAGCGAACACAGCAGACTGATGGGTCTGTAATTTTGTGGGAGGGAGTGGTCTTTCCCTGGCTTCCTGAACATCAGGACCTTGGCCGCCTTCCAAAAGTCAGGGAAGTGTTGGTGTGTCAGGATGGCATTCGTTAAGTGTGTGAGGTATTCTACGGCTTTATCCGTGAACTCCTGGAGGACATGGTTTTGAATGCCATCAGGCACAGGGGCTTTTCTAGCGTTGCTGTGCTTGATAGCCCATGTGATTTCATTTGTGCTAGTACGTCTTATTTCGTTGCGCGAGGGCTGGGCTAGAAGTCGTGTAACCTCCTGGTCCGTTTCAAGTGTGAATGCTGGGTCTGAAGGAACCAGATTCGGCATGAAGGACGCTGCAAGTGTTGTGGCCATAAGCTCTGCCTTCTCCGTCGCGGAGTAGGCCGGGCCGTCTGGTCCTTGTAACGTGGGAATGTAATGTTTCTCCCTGTTGAAGTGTCTGGCCAGCTGCCACACGCCAGGACGTGTGGTATCCAGCCGAGCGAGTCTCTGTCCCCATTGTTCGTTTCTGAATGTTTGGATTTTATTCCGTATTATGCCCTGGAGCCTGTTGACGTGCAGTTTATAGAACGGGCGCCTGGTACGCTGCCAGTATCTCCTGAGGCGGTTCCTCATTGAGATAAGGCCCAGGATTTCCTGGGGCAGGGCCGTCGAGTGTTGTCTTGGTGTTGTAAATGGAATGGCGTCAGTCATTGCGTCTTGGACGGCAGTTGTGAGAGCCTCCACAGCCTCATCGATTTGCTGTGTGTTGTTAATTTCGCGAGTGTCAGGAATTCGACTATCAAGCGTTTCCTTGAACAGTGTCCAATTCGCACGCTTGTAGTTAAACATCCTGCGTGGTTCGATGTCCTGCAGTGTCTCTTCCATGTTCAGTATTACAGCGGCGAGCAAGGTAAAACGCAGAGCCAGCATGGCACTGGTGAGAGAGAGGATTCGAGATATGCGCCACAGGTTAGATGTTGTGGCCAGGGAGCTGTCACACATTCATCTGCACATGGCAGCCTCCTTAACAAGAGAAGATTGGGATTGGGTAGACCGTGCCTCCTGGACTTTAGCTGAGTGTGCTAGAAGAAATGCCTCATCTTGCCAATCTGCAAAGTTTGACCACATGAGTAAGAAAGCACAGCAGATGGAAGAGACACGCACTATGACGAATCTGAGTGGCATACAGCTTGATGATACAACCTTAAAGGTACTCAGCAAGGGTCTCAACTTTGCTACGACCCCTAGAAACGTACCCATTTCAGGTTTCGTCAGTGCAGTAGGGCAAGTTGCTGCCACACTTCCACCTAATGTGGCAGAGGAAGTCCGCTAAGAGACCTGCAGGGACCTCTCCAAGGCCAGGCCGCCGAAATCGAACATCACAACCGGGGAGAGGCTTGCACTCAAGAAACTCCGGGAAGAAAACAGCATTGTGGTACTGTCAGCAGACAAAGGGAACTCTACTGTCATGTTGCAGTGGGTGGATTATGATGAGAAAGTACGCCAACTTCTGGAGGACCCTGCATAAAGAATTCTGGAGTGTGACCCCATGGACAAGGTGGCCAAGAAGACTAGTGCTCTCTTGAAGGAAACAGGGATGCCCGATAAGATCATCAGACAAGTACGGGGAAAAGCGCCAGTGCCACCTAGACTGTATGGTCTGCCTAAAATAAACAAGGAGGCCTTGCCCCTACGTCCAATTGTCAGTAATATTGGGGCACCTACGTACACAACAGACAAGTACTTGAAAGGTCTCCTGTCTCCATATGTGGGCAAATGTATTCACCACATCCGCAACTCAGAAGATTTCCTGCAACGCCTCAAGCAACTGCATATCACAGATTCGGACATCATGGTTAGTTTTGATGTGGTATCGCTGTTCACCAGGGTTCCACTGAAGGACTCACTAGAACTGATTGCTGAGAAATTTGACACTGCTCTGTTGGACCTGTTCAGTCATACACTGACATCCACGTATTTCCTGTACAGAAACCAATATTACGGGCAAACCGAAGGTGTAGCTATGGGAAGCCCACTGTCCATTGTGGTTGCCAACATGTTTATGGAGAGTTTTGAGGAGAGGGCATTGGAGACAGCCACATTTAAACCCACATGCTTCTTTAGGTATGTGGATGACACCTCTGTGATCTGGCCACATGGGCTGGACAGGCTCAATGAGTTTCTTGAACATCTTAACTCATGCCACCCTAATATCAAGTTCACCATGGAACTGGAGAAGAATGGCCAGCTGCCATTTCTGGATGTACTAGTCCAGAGGAAAGCAGATGGATCAATTGGCCACAGTGTGTACCGAAAACCAACACACACTGATTTATATCTGCAGGCCAGCAGCTGTCACCACCCTGCACAGAAGAATGGGGTTCTGAAGACTTTGGTCCACAGAGCACATGCCCTGTCAGACCAAGAGAATCTACCTATAGAGATAGAACGTCTCGAAACAGTTTTCTCCAAGAATGGATACACGGACAGACAAATTGAGAGGGCACTCCAACCAGCCACTATACCACAGGTTCGTGAAG
Source organism: Schistocerca piceifrons (assembly GCF_021461385.2). NCBI lineage: Eukaryota > Metazoa > Arthropoda > Insecta > Orthoptera > Acrididae > Schistocerca > Schistocerca piceifrons. Next base: position 816,140,717 of record NC_060141.1, read on the forward strand.
AAGACCAAGATGAAACAAAGAAGTTGGCATATCTGCCCTATGCTGGCTCTATTTCTGCCACAATCAGTAGGATCCTCCGTAAACACAATATCAAGTGTGTTTTCTGTCCATCCAACAAGATTGGGGGACTGCTGGGGAGTGTCAAAGACGATCTGGTGTTATGAAAACCAGGGATTTACAATATACCTTGTCAATGTGGCATGTCCTACATTGGCCAGAAGACAAGAACTGTGGATATCAGTAGCAAAGAACATCAGAGGCACACTAGATTAAGACAGGTGACTAAGTCAGCCACTGCTGAACACTGTCTAGAACTAGATCATGCCATGAAGTATGAGGATACCAAGATTCTAGCACAAACACTCAGATTTTGGGACAGTGTTATAAGAGAATCGATAGAAATTAAAATGGCTGACGATCTTATGAACCGTGACACAGGGTACCAGCTAAGCAGATCCTGGGATCCGGCTCTGGGATTGTTAAAGGAGCAACACTACAGAAACAGAAGAACCAGAGACATGGAGATGGAAAACGAGCCCCTGACGGACTGCCAGGCGCACCAGACCGAAGATGGAACACCCAGAAGTGGGACTGGTGGGCGCGGACCGCAGAGGGAACATCCAGAGCCGCAGCGGACGAAAAACGGAGCGGCAACGCTCCAACAGGTCGTGGTGAGCGGGCGCGGACCGCAGGGGGAACGCTTGGTACCCCAGACCGTAGATGAAACCCCCAGGAGCGGGTTTGGTGGGCGCGGACCGCAGAGGGAACACCTAGAACCGCTGCGGACGGAAAACGGAGCAGCAACGCTCCAGCAGGTCGCAGGGAATGGGCGTGGACCACAGAGGAAGCGCCTGCAGCCGTTGGTGGAGGGGGAAGGCCATAGGCATAAATACTGGACCAGGTCCACTCGAGGAGCAGTCTCAGATCGCACCTAATGAAGGTTACGAGCTACGTGACCGAAATATCGTGCAAGTACGACGCTGATATCCGGCAGAACACCCGACAACCCAAGATGTCAAATATTTTGCAGTTTATTACTGGATTGAAAGGGTTACTGTCTTTATGAATTCTTGGCAGTGACTGCAGTTTATTTGCAGATGGGTTCATCATGTTGTAATATGTTTCTTTCTGTTTTGAGAAGTAAATGTTCTTTGCTATTTAGGGATTTTTAATTTGGACAGATATCAAGTAGCTGGATGTCCTTTTGTACAAATCATGTTGTTTTTGATGGACACCAGAAGATTCTTTTTATGCAGACTATTTTGAACATGCCTCCTACAGTATTCCCTTCATCAGTTACAGTTACATTGTTAGTGTTTATTTCACAAAAAGTACGATTATTTTCGTATTGAGGAGATTATCAAATGATATCAAACGCTCATTTGAAAGGTCCAAGCTGAGAATAAACATCAGAACACACACCAGAACACGAAGATGTCATTCCATGGAACAATTCTATAAATTCAATCACTGGGGACTCTATAAGTTAAAGTGGAATAGCCTTGAGATAACATACATGGGAAAGGTAAGAAGAAATGAAAACAATATCCACAGAAGATGTGAACGCCACTGACAGAAACCTATATCCTTGTTCTCCCTCTTCTTTGCTCATAGGAAGCACACCGCGCCTGGTACACGCGGTGATCGGGGACCACAGCACAGGTACGACACCTGAGGATGGGCTCTTAACAATCCGAAACCGGTCGTGTCAAAATAAAGTAATTTACAGCTGGAGCGGTATTTTCAACCTTTGCTATCTTTATTTAGTTTACATCTAAAAACACAAAAACTCTCAGCTAGTGACATAAAACAATGCCTGGTAGTCCCAGAAACTGATGGTAAACGTAGCAAACTAAGTACTTTAGATAACATACTAAGTTTCACACACTTCACAAAACATCCTGTCATTGTTTCCAAAGAAGAGACAGCGTTAAACAACAAAAGATTCGTCGAAAATTTCAGCGATGTTGTTGTAAGTGTCTATTGTTGCAATACATTCTTTTCTCTGATATTATGGTAACAAAAATAATGTAATATATAAACGAATTTGTATAGTCTGAGATCAATCAAGTTAATCATTACCTTTGGATGTAAAGTACATCAAATTTGACAATTAAACATTAACAAAATCTACAAAATATGAACAATCTTAATTTACCGTTTTTAATTCCATGTTGTTAATACCCACAGATGAAAGACATTTGAACAGGGAAGAATGGAGATAGCTTAATGAACTTTGTGCAGTTGGCGAAAGAAGTGTGACGAAGGTTTGTAGAATGATTTCCATACAGATGGCCGCCAACTCGTTTAACAATTTATCGCATTTACCATAACATTTGTATCAACTGGATTAGTAGCAGACAATTATCACAAAACTGTACAGTTGAACGTTGATTTGAGTGCATCAATCATGTTGGTTGTCAGGTTGAGACTCCATATAATGACATCTCTGAGTAAATAATTTCTGTCAAATACTGTGCACGAATTATGACTCAAGTGTATGTGCTGAATATCACTGGTATATGCTGAGGTAATAATAGGTAAATTATTGGCAAAAGTGGTTCGCATATCCTAAAAACCGTACACGTAGCTTGTATGTTGAATCATAAAATAACTGATATGGAACACTATTCACCTGAGGTAAATGTACGCTGTAGCACAAGTGCCGCTGAGGATGGATACATGCCTCAATTCTGCTCCGCATATAAATAAATAAGAATTTAATCTAGAGGATAATTTGTCAGTCAGCCTTATTCTATCACCAATCCTTGCCCACTTTGATCTGTTGCATATGTTATATATGCACTTTCCACCTGCCTTTTGTATTCCAACGCTTAACAACTTTTTTCCAGTTCCGTTTCAACAATCTCCACGTCACAAGGTATAAAGTAATTCCAGAGAGCAACCCATCTTATTGGCTTTAATGTAGCACACTCGACCCATCAGAAGTGAAGGCTCCAGCTCATTCTCTTCCCACAGAAGTGAAATACCATGTATTTCCTTGTTGTTCTCCTTCACGTTTGCTTTTACCAGTTCCCTACGTGATTGATATCTTTATAAGGGTTAAAGTAGTGATAGTGACTGCCAGCGACCGGATTCCCTTCCTAACGCCACCGCTCCCTGTGGGACAGAGTCTGAGTACCAGATCTGTCTGCTTGTAGTGTACTGATCATGTTTTAGTGCGAGAACTTTCTTCCAAACGTTTATGTAGTACTATCTGACGCGGGACAGAAGTTACAGCCCAGTATTTACCTAGATGGCTGTGGAAAACCGCGTAAAAACCACCTCTAGGGTGACTGGCTAACGAGCGCTTGTCGTTAATCCACTAGGGGGATTCGATCTGAGGCATGTTCACCTCCTCGAACCCCTGAAGTAGTGCATTAACGCGCTCGGATATCTGGGCAGGTTTGTAGCTTCTAGTTACTAAATGCCAGATACCAATTATCACCAGCATAAATATCGCACATTCTTTTCCAAGCAACATTCTTCCCAGCTGTTTCCTCATCGTGATTCCTGGCCCACAGGTCCCAGCAGTCCCGACTGTCACCAGACCGTTATGCAAGTTTTCAGGAATACGTGGAAGAAAATTAGGCTGCGCGAAAATCGACGAATCTTAAGTGCGACACTCATCCTGTTCGATAGATTTATCACTTCTGAACTCCATCAGTTTCATCCCCTAAGGAATATTGTGATTAGGTTTGTGAATGTGGGTTTTTCATAGAATTTTATGTATTCATTTGGAGGAATAAATTGGACTCTTAATGTTACTGTCCCTGCTCTTAGTTTCAGCGAAGGCTGTTCCTACTTTCTGATATGCTGATCCAGTCCTTCCGACAATCATTTCGTTTTCGATTTCTTCACGTTTTTCGTGCAGCCATTTCGTCTTAGCTTTCCTGCACTTCCTATTTATTTCATTCCTAAGAGATTTGTGTTTCTTTATTCCTCAATTTCCGTGAACATTTTTGTACTTCCTTCTTTCATCGATAAACTGATCAGCCGAAGTGTTTCTACAGTCACCCACGGTTTCTTCTCAGTTACTTTCTTTGTACAGTGAGTTTCCTTTCCAACTTCTACAGTTGCCGTTTTTTAAGACAGCCATTCCTCTTCAACTTAAATACCTACCGAACTTTTCCTTATAGAGGTATCTATACTGAGAGAACTTCAAGCGTGTCTCTTTATTCCTTAGTTCTTCTGTATCCATCTTTTTGAGCGTTGATTCTTCCTGACTAGCCTCATTAAACGTCTTCATCACTACTAAATTGTGATTCGAGTTTATATCTGATCCTGGATATGCCTTTCAATCAAGTATCTGATTTCGGAATCTCTGCCTGCTCATAACTGAAATTTTCCTGTACCTCCAGGCCTTTTCCAAGCATACCTACTCCTCTTGTGATTCCTGAACATATTTTTCTCTGTTAGTAGCTGTAATTTATCGCAGAACTCAATAAATCTTTCTTCCTCGTTCCTATTACCAAGCCCACATTCTCCTATAACCCTTTCTTATACTCCTTACCCTACAACCGCATTCTAGTCCCCCATGAGTATTAGATTTTAATTTCCCTTTACATGCTGACTTATCCGTTCAATATCCGCATACACTTTCTGTATATCTTTGTATTCGGCTTGCGACGTCAGCATGTATTCCTGAGCTGTAGTTGCCGGTGTTGGTTTGTTGTCGATTATCTTTCCTTGTTAAAAGTATCATACGACAAAGGCAATGTCCGGAAGCATTCATAAGAAATCCCCATGCCGGATTAAACACAAATATTTAAGTTAATAGATTATACGGGCGAATGCATCAACTCGTAGACACGCTAAACAGCGTATACATATATAAATGATATACACTAATGAGCCAGAACATTGTAATCAGCAACCTACTATCGATATAAACGTCTCAAGAAGACACCAGCGTCAACTGGCTAGGAATGAGTGGGAGTCAGAGACACGCACGGCGCACGTGGTGTATGTGCGCGTGCTGTCCGCGTGTGGAGTGGGGAAGCCGCGCGACCTGTGTGAGTTTGATCGAGGGCAGATTGTGATGGCCGGCCCGGAGGCTCAGCAGGGGCGTTTCGGAAACTGCACGACTTGTCGGACGTTCGAGGAGTGCTGTGGTGGGTGTCTTCAACACGTGGCGGAACTAAAATGAAACCACGTCCGGACGTCGTGGGGGTGGGCGGCCACCACTCATTACGGTTGTCGGACGTCATAGGCTGTGCAGACTTGTAAGAAAGGACAGTCGGCGAACTGCATCGGAAGTAACACCAGACTTTAAAGCTAGGCGGAGTACACGTGTGTCTGAACACACAGAACACTGAACACTCCCAAGTAAAGGGCCTCCACAGCCGACGACCCTTGCATGTGCCAATGTCAACACCGCGACATCGGCCACTACGGCTGAAATTGGCACGTGACGATCGGCACTGGACGTTGGCGCAGTAGCAGAGCGTTGCACGGTCTGATGGATCCTGATACCTTCTTCACCGTGCCGATGAGAAAGCGCGAATCCATCGTCTTCCAGGGGACCACCTCTTTGACACCTGTATTGCAGGACGGCGGTAAGTTGGCGGCGGCTCCGTTTCGCGCTGTGGAACATTCACGTGGGCATTTACGGATCTAGTGCAGCTCTCGCAAGGCGCCATGACGCGCCAAGGAGTGTCGCACACCTCCTCATGACGATCGTGTTTCCTGCCGCTGCGCGCTACCCATCCTCGGCCGAGGAGAGCTCCAGATGCAGATACGTGATGTGGGAGCCGCGAAAAGCAAATTGTCGTGTGTGTTGTTCTCACAACGCTATAAAATTGTCGTGTCTTACGCCCCACAGTAGAAGTACACGCAAAGGAAACCTGCTGCCACGAGAGGGCCTTCGGTTGTGCGAATCACTGAGTCTGCCGACCGAGCAAGGAAGACTCGAGAAGACGAGTCGCAGCCTGTTCCCCCTTTGTATGTCACGTGCAAAGGCGGGTGGACGGCGCTGTTCGATATAATGACGAATTGCGCCGAGAACGAGGTGGTGTACGGGCCTGTCGACACACACTCGCTGATCTGCGTTGGGGCAGCAAACCTGGCCCACCACAGGGCGATCAGAAGTGTTGTGGCCGCCCACACTGTCGCAGCGCCGCCGACACGCGAGAAGGCGCCTTCCGATGGAAGGAAGAAGACGAGCGAGGCACTCGTGCGGGGGCTGCATTGGTGCTGCGACGAGGCAGCGGTCCGGGACGGCGACGGAACCGCAAGGCTGCACAACCCGGGCTGCATTGGTGCTGTGACGAGGCAGCGGTCCGGGACGGTGACGGAACCGCAAGGCTGCACAACCGGACGAGCAATAAGAGGGCTCCGCTCTGTGCCGTGTCCGTGCAAAAGGCCGACGGCGAGGGTGACGACGTCTTCGACTTGCGGAAGCTGCTGGGCTACCCGGTTACGACGGAGGCTGTCCCCACCGCCACGGGCCCCCAGCCCCAGTGCTTCGAGTGACAGGGTGAGGGCCACGTCGCGAAGTACTGCTGCGACGCTCGTGGTGCGTCGAGTGCCGTGGAGAGCACGACAGCCGCGCCTGCGACCGCGGCAGAGAAGCTTCGCCGAGTTGCGCCCTGTGTGGCGGCCCGCAAGTCGCCAGCTGGCGCGGCTGTCCGGCTTTTCAAAGCCACAGTCGCGGTGAGGAGACCGCGGCCGCAACGACGCAGCGGAAGAGGAGGAGGAGGAGGAGGAGATTATCGTTTAACGTCCCGTCGACAACGAGGTCATTAAAGACGGAGCGCAAGCTTGGGTGAGGGAAGGATGGGGAAGGAAATCGGCCGTGCCCTTTCAAAGGAACCATCCCCGCATTTGCCTGAAGCGATTTAGGGAAATCACGGAAAACCTAAATCGGGATGGCCGGAGACGGGATTGAGCCGTCATCCTCCCGACCGCAGCGGAAGAGACGACGACGTCGGCGACGACGACGGGCGCAGACCGGCTGGGCTCAGCTGAGGGACAGCGCAGAGGCAGCTCCTCTCGCTAACAGCGAGGACGACCGCCTGGAGGCGGACGGTCGGGATGCAGCCCGCGCCTCTGTGAAGAGCAGCGGCGTCGACATCAGCACCGCCGTGGAGGAAGCCACAGCAGCCCTCAAAGCCGTCGTGGCCGCAGAGAGGGCTGCCTTTGCAGGGAAGGAAGGGGCCTCGAGGCAGCTGCGTGCAGTTATCGCCCGAGGCCTCCGTGCAGCAGAAGGGGTTCGAACCCCTACGGTCGCTCCTGCAACTCCGCAGAAAGGCGTTCGGCTGCCTCCCCCGCCGGCCGCCTCAGCAGCGCCGTGAAGACGACCGCCGCCCCAGCGGTAGCGGTGGTGACAACGAGCGCCGCGGGGGCAGCACCCGCTAGGGACCGAGAAGCCAAAAGGGCAGCCTACGTCGCGCATGCGCGAGAGAACGGCCTGCAGCTCTCCGATGATACTGCGGCGCAGTACGCCGAGCAAGCAGAGCTGCTGGAGGAGAAGCAGGTGACCTGTTATTATTGAAAGAAAGCAGGTTCCATGTGAAGCCCGGATAAATGATACTTACGCATCCATCCTAATCATCTCAAACGGGTGCGATGTGTCCCGTTTCGCTTATGAGTCGAGTCCGCGTTCTGTGAACTCTGCACACAAGTTTTTCACATACTGATACACATTTCCCTTCCTTTACTTTCACGAGACCTCTCAGACACCTGTCAGTCTGTCACTCTGCAGCCTCCGAGACCAGAGAGCACGTGATAATGTGCCTCTCTCAGGACTTCCTCGTGTAGCTTAGCTGTCACCACTACCTGTCACCCTGACCTAGTTACCTTGCACAACGCACCGTCGCACATGCTGAGTTGCAGCTGCTGTACAGCATGCGGTCACTGTGAGCATTCTGTGCTGCTTGCCGTCAAGTAAGGCCGTGCCTCATTACGTCAGTGAGAGTCTGCTGGGAGTGAAAAGCCGTGAAGGTTGCCAAGGGCAGTTGAGACTGTTGACTTTGAAAGCAGGCGGGGTTTCCTCTTTGGGTACGTGGTGGTTAGCAATATACACAATAGTCGCTTTTTTTGCCGTCTCCTATACTGTTGACGCCGAGAATAAAGCATTTAAAAGTGGTTACAAGTAAAATTTAAATACGATTGCTAGACCAGGTAAGAACATAACTTATGAAAAGAATTTAATAAGTTACCGAGCTCTAGAACTTAACTGTTTTTATTTTACCTGTGTGAAACGAATGGGATGGCCCTTTGTGACCAGTGTCAAACTCAAATATCAGTTTCATAACAAAGTTTTCTCAACGAGGCCTTGGAGTTCACCAGTATAACATCTGGGTTCTAATTTAACATGCATAATTGGAAATTTGTTTGTACTGAGTTTAAATATATGGAACGGTAAAGAGGTTTTTTTTCAAATCTTTGGTCCATTAATGTAAAATATTTTAATTACATTGTTTATTTGTTCATTAAGGCTTAAATATTTTTTCATGCTGGATTATCATATGTTAAAATAGACTTTAGCTTATTCTGAATTTTCAGAGGTTGAATGTACTAACCAAATGCTAGAATACTGTGCTAAACTGCAAGGCCAATGTGATGCCAATTATGTATGGTGCTGCGTTGCACGTTATTTAGCTACTATCAGTCTGCTAATTAAGTGGACTAATTGCTGAAGTTCTGCAGAGTGTTGGCTCACTATGGGAGTCTGGAGGGAAGTTATTTTTGATAATTTGGAACCCATAGGCTAAATAAATTCAACGACCAGCATTTTTTCGGCGTTCAAGCGATGAACGGATACATAGGGGATTCTATTGAGAGTGCACGCACTGTAATAATGGCGATCTGCTCAGACATTTTGAAGACAAGGCAATACTTAATATTTCGGAAGGAATGCGACCGAAACCTGGTCAGCTTTGCTTTACTGATAAGCCACACACGTTTGATAGTGTGGATAAAATGGTTACGGAGATTGGGAATATGCGATTTAATGACGAGAAGTGGTTTGCTTGTCGGGGGAGGAGGGGGTGAGGGGGGAGGCTACGGCCGTTTCTGCTGCCAGAACTGAACGCAGGACTAGTCCTGGGGTACGTGTTTTGGCTGTGGTGAGTTCGGTGATTTTTCTGAGGATTGTGAGCAGTAGCGGCCGAGGAAGTGACGCAGCTGAGACGTTTTGAGGTACTTCAGTGGCAACTCGCCTCCGAATGGCTGACGTAAGGAACACGCCGTTGACAGAGTGCGTCTCCTTGCTTCAGAACTAGCTTGTGCTTTCCTCGATTCCAGCAGTAATGTTTCTTTAGTTGATCACGGCTGGTATTGTACGTATCACCACACAGTTAACAGTTCCAAAGCGCAAACCATTTGCATGAACTAGCATTTTAGGTGAAGTTGTACGGCAGACCTAATGGTAAACGGTAAACGCTAAATGCTAAATGGTGAACGCTGGGTGCCTAACAGTAAACGTGAAATGGGAAATGCTAAACGATAAGCAATGAATGATTAAGGGTAAACGCTAAACGGTATGGAAATATGGAAGAATAATTCTAGTTGTCTACGAATAGTTATGATGCCTATAAATGTTGTCTAGTTCAATTACTTCTATGAAAAGTCAAAGATGATTGTGTATGCAAATATAATTCAAACATAATATTAAAAAATTATTCCAAGGACAAAGTTAAGTATTATTTATACGCAAACATACCTCTATATTTTTTAAATCTATAAATATCGTACACATGTCCATTTTCCCTTTTGCAAAGTAATAATTTCGTGTCTCATACACAACCGCATCAAAATGGTTTCTTATTTTAACAACTTACTGAGGAATAATCAATCAGAGTGTAGTATTTAAATGACATTTTAAAGATAGTGTCAAATTACATTATTTCCAAAGCACACTTCCTTTTTATATAATAAAAATTTCGTGACTTCCACTTGATAATCAAAGGTTTTCATAACTTACTTGAGAGTCAGAGATATTTATTATTCCCATTATAAAAATAGTGTCGTATTGCATTATTTACATACACAGAAATAATATTAAAGCGCTAACAATCTCAAAGTTAAGCTTTATTTACCTGCTCATACATAAATCTGGCTTAATACTAAGTTGACTCCAAGGTCAAAGATATGCATTAAAGACATACATAAATGGCTGTATTTAAAGTGTCAAATGCTGCGATTTATAGTAATAATTTCTGTTTCCTTCCCTCTCTCATCTTCTTGCTCACACATACCTCAGTATTTCATACACTAAGCCCAATGACGCTCCTTCAGCACACATGCGATCAATAATCAGCTCCGGTCAGTCATCCCAGCAGCTGCAATAAATTTTTCATGAAATTATCCTCTGTATGCTCTTGTCATTTAATGCCCTGATTAAATCTGATTTCTCACATGGTTTGTCCACATCTGTCTCGTCGGTATATGTCACATTACAATTTCTTTTATTGCAAAGAAATATAAATACTAGAGCTCTTAAACTTCTTTTCCATCGGTTACTTTGTGTCAGTTCAGCTTTTCACCTGTCACTGCCAGACAGAGGGAGCAACCCAGCCCAGACTGAGGTACCGCTGCCCCTCTTACCTATACTGATGAGACACAGCCCAGCTCAGAGACAGGCACATTCGCTAATGTCGTATGGGGAAAAAAATAGAGTGAATGTTGGTGCACGTCAAATTCAGTTCCTTGGTGCGTCTGTAACTTTTTGATGTTATTACTTGGCGTAGGTACCAAGGAACCAGATCTGGCTCATACTGTGAGTTACAAGAAAATCTGGGTCAAGGAAGGAGTGCAAAGTTACAGGGGGAACTTTTCCACACCGAGCAGAGCTGTAATCAAGAAATGCAGACGCCACCTAATGCCTCATTCTGCGAGCCTCGCACTACAGAGCCATAACCTGGTAAGTTCAGTTGCTCTACGGCGTGGTGGTACTCATTAAAATTCCGAAGTCATTGGGAACTGACAGTAACTGAGTCAGCACGACTGTGAGAAGTCCACTGACACCTTGAGGTAAAGAGGACAATCGAATGCATCGTTGGCTGCGATGACGCTATATCCGGCCTAAATACGACTGTTTCCGAGCTCACAGTCTCAGTGCTTGGTGCTCTTGTCTGCCCCTCTGGTTCCGGATCATTGGCAGTCTCGCTACTTTCAGTACACAATGAGGTACCGAAAGTCATGGGGAACCTTCTAACATGGCGTAGGACCTCCTTTCTCTCCACAGTAGAGCAGCAGTTCGGTGTGGCATCTATTCAGCTAGTCACTGGTAGTCCCCTGCAGAAGTATATAGGCATGCAGCCTCTGTAGTCGTCCATTATTACCAAAGTGATGTCGATGCAGAAGTTTCCCTAGATCTCTAGATTATATCGCAAAATGTGCCATGGGATTCACATGAGGCGATGTAGGTGGCCCAGTCATTCCCTCGAATTGTGCAGATTGTTCTTCAAACAAGTCACGAACACCTGTTTCCCCGTGACATGTTGCATTGTCATCCATAAAAGTACCATTGTTGTTTGGGAACATGAAGGCCACGAATAACAGCAAATGGTCTCTGAGTAGCCGAACTTAACCATTTGCACGCAATGATCCGTTCAACTGGACCAGAGGACACAGTCCACTTCATGTAAGTATCGACTACGACACCATTATGGAGCCAACACCAGCTTGCACAGTGTCTTGTTGACAACTTGTGTACATTGCTTCGTGATGTCAGCGCACACGTGAACAATATCAACAGCTCTTATCACTCAAATAGGGACTCATCTGACCAGGCCACATTTTTACCGTCGTCTTGGGTCCAACCGATATTTTCACGAGCCCACGAGAGGCGCTGCAGGCGACGTCGTCATGTTAGGAGAGGCACTCGCGTCGGTCGTCTGCTGCCACAGCCCATTAACACCAAATTTCACTGCTCTGTTCTAACAGATAGCTTCGCCGTGCAGTCCACATTTATTTCTATGGTTATTCCACGCATCGTTCCTTGTCTGTCATCACTGTCAACACCACGCAAACACAGCTGCCTCGTTGCTTAAGTGAACGCCGTCAGCAAACTGCACTGCCCGTGCTGAGAGTCAATGCCTCAAATCTTTTATTCTCGGCACACGTTTGACACTGTGGGTCTCGGAATAATGAATTTCCTAACGATTTCCCATGCGTCTAACTCCAATTACCATTCCGCATTCTAAACCTGTTAATTCTGGTCACTGAGCAATACAATAAATTCTTCGAACGGAGGTTGCAAACTCAAGACAAAATCTACAATTGTACATTCGTCACACACACACATTTTTTCGCAACTACTTATGGATATGACTTTTCCTTGGACTAGAAACAACACAGGCAGCGTTCGAATATTACTATACAATAATGACAGGAAGTAATGCTAGTGTTTGCGGATGACTACAGGTTGTTTATGTTACCCAAATGACTTGTATCTATGTTATCAGTACCCAGCAACATTAACAGGCAACAAATTTCTCGCAACGGTATTTTGCAATATGTACTCCGAACTCTGTATTTTATCTTTTATCTACTACAATTACCCTATCATAATCTGATTGCTGGATGCGATACACAGTTGTAAGCACGTCTTTAGTCTATTGTTCCAACATGTTTCAACTCCCTAAGGAACAGTTAGTTGGCCAAGTTTAATTTATCTGCAGATAGACTATGTTTAGAGACACGATGTGCATCTTGTCTTGTTGTTGTTGTGGTCTTCAGTCCTGAGACTGGTTTGATGTAGCTCTCCATGCTACTCTATCCTGTGCAACCTTCTTCATCTCCCAGTACCTACTGCAGCCTACATCCTTCAAAATCTGTTGAGTGTATTCATCTCTTGGTCTCCATCTACGATTTTCATCCTCCACGCTTCCCTCCAATACTAAATTGGTGATCCCTTGATGCCTCAGAACATGTACTACCAACCGATCCCTTCTTCTAGTCAAGTAGTGCCACAAACTCCTCTTCTCCGCAATCCTATTCAATACTTCCTCATTAGTTATATGATCTACCCGTCTAATCTTCAGCATTCTTCTGTAGCACCACATTTTGAAAGCTTCTGTTCTCTTCTTGTCCAAACAAGTTATCGTCCATGTTTACTTCCATACATGGCTACGCTCCATACAAATACTTTCAGAAACGACTTCCTGACACTTAAATCAATACTCGACGTTAACAAATTTCTCTTCTTCAGAAACGCCTTCCTTGCCATTGCCAGTCTACATTTTATATCCTCTCTACTTCGACCATCATCAGATATTTTGCTCCCCAAATAGCAAAAGTCCTTTACTACTTTAAGTGTCTCATGTCCTAATCTAATTCCCTCAGCATCACCTGATTTAATTCGACTACATTCCATTATCCTCGTTTTGCTTTTGTTGATGTTCATGTTATATCCTCCTTTCAAGACACTATCCATTCCGTTCATCTGCACTTCCAAGTCCTTTGCTGTCTCCGACAGAATTACAATGTCATCGGCGAACCTCAAAGTTTTTATTTCTTCTCCATGGATTTTAATATCTACTCCGAATTTTTCTTTTGTTTCCTTTACTGCTTACTCAATATACAGATTGAATAACATCGGGGAGAGGCTACAACCCTGTCTCACTCCCTTCCCAACCACTGCTTCCCTCTCATGTCCCTCGACTCTTATAACTGCCATCTGGTTTTTGTACAAATTGTAAATAGCCTTTCGCTCCCTGTATTTTACCCCTGATACCTTCGGAATTTGAAAGAGAGTACTCCAGGCAACATTGTCAAAGGCTCTCTCTAAATCTACAAATGCTAGAAACGTAGGTTTGCCTTTCCTTAATCTAGCTTCTAAGATAAGTCGTAGGGTCAGTATTGCCTCACGTGTTACAACGTTTCTACGGAATCCAAACTGATCTTCCCCGAGGTCGGCTTCTATCAGTTTTTCCATTCGTCTGTAATGAATTCGCGTTAGTATTTTGCAGCCGTGACTTATTAAACTGAAAGTTCGGTAATTTTCACATCTGTCAGCACCTGCTTTCTTTGGGATTGGTATCATTATATTCTTCTTGAAGTCTGAGGGTATTTCGCCTGTCTCATACATCTTGCTCACCAGATGGTAGTGTTTCGTCAGGACTGGCTCTCCTTAGGCCGTCAGTAGCTCTAATGGAATGTTGTCTACTCCTGGGGCCTTTTTTCGACTCAGGTCTTTCAGTGCTCTGTCGAACTCTTCACGCAGTATCGTATCTCCGATTTCATCTTTATTTACATCCTCTTCCATTTCCATAATATTGTCCTCAAGTACGTCACCCTTGTATAGACCCTCTATATACTCCTTCCATCTTTCTGCTTTCCCTTCTTTGCTTAGAACTGGGTTTCCATCTGAGCTCTTGATATTCATACAAGTGGTTCTCTTTCCTCCAAAGGTCTCTTTAATTTTCCTGTAGGCAGTATGTATCTTACCCCTAGTGAGATCAGCCTCTACATCTTTACATTTGTGCTCTAGCCATCCCTGTTTAGCCATTTTGCACTTCCTGTCGATCTCATTTTTGAGACGTTTGTACTCCTTTTTGCCTGCTTCACTTACTGCATTTTTATATTTTCTCCTTTCATCAATTAAATTCAATATTTCTTCTGTTTCCCAAGTATTTCTACTAGCCCTCATCTTTTTACCTACTTGATCCTCTTCTGCCTTCACTACGTCGTCTCTCAAAGCTACCCATTCTTCTTCTACTGTATTTCTTTCCCCCATTCCTGTCAATTGTTCCCTTATGCTCTCTCTGAAACTGTTTACACCCTCTGGTTTAGTCAGTTTATCCAGGTCCCATCTCCTTAAATTCCCATCTTTTTGCAATTTCTTCAGTTTTAATCTACAGTTCATAACGAATAGATTGTGGTCGGAGTCCACATCTGCCCCTGGAAATGTCTTACAATTTAAAACCTGGTTCATAAATCTCTGTCTTACCATTATATAATCTATTTGATGCCTTTTAGTATCTCCAGGGTTCTTCCATGTATACAACCTTCTTTCACGATTCTTAAACCAAGTGTTAGTTATGATTAAGTTATGCTCTGTGCAAAATTCTACCAGACGGCTTCCTCTTTCATTTCTAGCCCCAATCCGTATTCACCTACTATGTTTCGTTCTCTCCCTTTTCCTACTATTTAATTCCAGTCACCCATGACTATTAAATTTTCGGCTCCCTTCACTACCTGAATAATTTCTTTTATCTCGTCATACATTTCATCAATTTCTTCATCATCTGCAGATCTAGTTGGGATATATACTTGTACTACTGTATTAGGCGTGGGCCTAGTGTCTATCTTGGCCACAATAATGCGTTCACTATGCTGTTTGTAGTAGCTTACCCGTACTCCTATTTTTTTTATTCATTATTAAACCGACTCCTGCATTACCCCTATTTGATTTTATATTTATAACCCTGTATTCGCCTGACCAAAAGTCTTGTTCCTCCTGCCACCGAATTTCGCTAACTCCTACTATATCTAACTTTAACCGATCCATTTCCCTTTTTAAATTTTCAAACCTACCTGCTCGATTCAGGGATCTGACATTCCACGCTCCGATCCGTAGAACGTCAGTTTTCTTTCTCCAGATAACGACATCCTCCTTAGTAGTCCCCGCCCGGATATCCGAATGGGGGACTATTTTACCTCCGGAATATTTTACACAAGAGGACATCATCATCATTTAATCATACAGAAAAGCTGCATGCTCTCGGGAAAAATTACGGCTTTAGTTTCCCCTTGGTTTCAGCCGTTCGCAGTACCAGCACAGCAAGGCCGTTTTGGTTAGTTTTACAAGGCCAGATCAGTCAATCATCCAGACTGGTGCCCCTGCAACTACTGAAAAGGCTGCTGCCCCTCTTCAGGAACCACACGTTTGTCTGGCCTCTCAACAGATACCCCTCGGTTGTGGTTGCACCTACGGTACGGCTATCTGTATCGCTGAGGCACGCAAGCCTCCCCACCAACGGCAAGGTCCATGGTTCTTGGGGGGCAAGAACAATATTGTCTTATAGGTTATAATCCTCTTTGAATGGGCATCTGAAATCATGAATTATCGTTTGACTGGATGTATGTTTATTTGCTATTACCTTCGTCAGTTTAGTGTGTACTCCTGTGTAAAACCCTTATTTTCACTGCTGTTAACGTCAAGTATAATAACTTCTTTCCGTGCCCAGGCTGAATCACGAACGTTGAAAATCTCCTTTTTTTCAAAAGTCGCACTGAGACACTGGCTGAGTACCATTCACTAATGTCGTCAAAAACCAACAGAAGTGTGCTCTTCGTGTTCATATTACATTTCCCTAATGTCATCTGTCTTGGGCAGCAGAAGTTTACAGAATAATGTGACGTTCATCTTAAATTGCCGATTCGGTTCTTGAACTCTGACAGTGAAAATCTGGGGACATCCGACAAGAAACTGTTTCGGATCTTAGAACCCATCATGACTGAGTATTACGGTAGTATGTACTCGATTTGTGAAAGCTGAATTCTCACAAACACATTCTAGAGTACCATCACTGGTTTCCATGCCTCAATCATTATTTATAGTTGCATAAAGTACTATTTTAATTGATCACAAGCTGAAGACGATGATGATGATGAGAATGATAATGATGATGATGATGCTAGATCAGGTGGACCGTATATTCTGTAACATTAAATGAGGAAACAAACATCTGTGATCAGTAATATTGTTAATAGTAAAATATGTACTAAATAAAAATAAAACATGCGTGAGTTATTAGAATGTACATGTGTGTGCGTGTTTCCCGATTATATTTTTTGGTTCCACAGCAGCAGGAGCTATGATGACAGGTATGGTTACGGTTTAAAACTATCATGATAGCTGCGATGACGGTTGTAGTGGTGGTGACGGTGGTGGTTGTGGTGGTGGTGGTGACGTCAATGACGGGTCAGCTCCCACAGCGAGCTTCCTATTGAGCTTTTCCCAACTTTTATAGCATCCCTCCCTGAATCATCAGATATTTTTTATCTTGCCTACTGGATCAGCATCACACAGTAACATTCCTGGAAATACCTGTCTCCCATAAACACCGAGTATGAGGAAAGAGATTAACCTAAGGAAGCTGAGGTATATGTTTTTTCCAAGAGACAAGAAAAAAAAAACAGTGCTTGAAATTGGAAAGGCTTATTGCACTCAGCCGCTTCTCACAACCGCAAGCCTCTACAGAAGCGTAAGAGACATTCTTCATTTAATAAAAAAAAAAAAAATTCGGGCCGGCCGGAGTGGCCGTGCGGTTCTAGGCGCTACAGTCTGGAGCCGGGCGACCGCTACGGTCGCAGGTTCGAATCCTGCCTCAGACATGGATGTGTGTGATGTCCTTAGGTTAGTTAGGTTTAAGTAGTTCTAAGTTCTAGGGGACTGATGACCTCAGCAGTTATGTCGCATAGTGCTCAGAGCCATTTGAACCAAGCCAAAAAAAATTTCGTGTGAGACACACTAAAATTTACTTGTCTTATAGAGAAAAAAAAATCGTGCACTTAATAATGATGACGGTTTTTTTTTACAAGATATAAGATTACACGCACCCGTTATGTTGCAGGTTGTCATCTGAAGTGAACTCGCTCATTTGCCTCCCTCCACACACTCAGTAGTACTGGCTCCAACATTTATTATTTTTTTAATTCTTCTGCAGTAATTGGGTGGACTGTTTCAGAAACTAATCTTCTCAGACATTAAAACCTTTAAGCAATAATCAATGTTTTGTTAAGTTATTCTTCCGTAGGTATTATTTGATTATCGCGTGAATTAATGCCTACTGTTTTAGAAGCTAGTAAGGATACTAATCGCAAGTCATTCAAATTATTCCAGTCAACAAAACTAACATGTTCTAGCCATTTGTTGAATACTCTTTCAACCGCAAACTTCAAGCGCATTTTCGTCCCCTCTCTTACCGATATGTATATCTCACTGTTGATACACCTGCTTTATTTAATGGAGGCTTCACGATTTGAGTGTATTTATAGCTACAATTTGAATGTAATGCTTTGCGAAAGGGATAGCTTTGCTTATGGGCGTTGCTAGACTTGAAGATGTTAAACCTGTAGTACTATGTAGCTCGTTTTGGTAGATCTAATTTTAAACAATAAATTATATAATCCTCTCGTTTTCGAGTAGCCTATGTTGTGAATGATTAAACCATCCCCATAGGCATCTACTGGTGACTCGCCAATTATCCACACTCTTGCTGTAGGTTAGATCTGATATGTGCAGCATAGTGCGTTCTGTCTGCTAGTTTGCTAAAAAAATTATGTTGCCAGTTCACCCCATGCATCTAATATAATTTTTGCTCAATACTCTACTTCACCTTCATCACCATAATCTCATTTTTTATAAGAACTAAAAATTCGTCTCATTTGTCTGTCTTATTCTCCTATCCGAATGGTTCTCCCAATCCATCAAGCGGCTGAGAAATAAGTCTAAACATTTTTTCCAGTACAGTGTCAGCAGCTTTAGGTTGTCATTTTAGAAGCAACACCAGTTTCAACATCTGAGTTTTAAGTCTTATTTTTCGTTCAGTCGAATTGAGAGACATGGTGATAACTGCAGACACAGACAAGCTGGGATCTGTTGAGATACGTTTCTGTTAGGACTTACCTCCGACTGGAGAAACGTCCAGGATTCCTCTGCAGAAGCAAAAAAATAGTATCCATTTTGTATGGCATTAGCGTATTCTGAAAAATAATATTGCCCAGCCTCAAATTCACGATAGTGCGAGTGCAGCTGTCTTATGTATTTGAAAGAAATAGTGTAAGCTATCTTTGTTAGGTGTTGTTTGGACGTTGAGCGAATGACAGTTGCCTGTTAGCAATTAGGTAAGCCTTTCTTTTTCTGCACCACATAGTATTTGATGATTAATTAAATGATTCGTTGCCCACTTACTTTATGTTTCAGATCGTAGCACGCTGCAGACGACAATAAAACTACTGGAGTGGGATGGTCGACAAATTTCTATTGTCAGGGCTAAGCAGTACTTGAAGTGTTGCAAAAAGCGACTCCACTTAGCAGTGGACGACTGGAAACGAGTGATCTGGATTGGTTTACTCTAGCTGTCATCAGTGAAGTACCGAGGTGATTATGGTTTATGGTGTGGGGCTGTTCTTCGTAGTCAGGGCTTGGTCCCGTTATTGCACTTCAGAAGACACTAAATACATAAGGGTGTGGAGATATTTGACACAACTGTCTGTTACATGCAGGCGAGGAGTAGTTCGGAGGAAATGACTGTTTTATCGACACAATAACGCACCTTACTAAAAAGCTACTACTGTGAAATAATGATTTCTGCTTAATAATATTCCTAAAATGGACTGGACTGCCTCGTGACCAATTTGAAACCAATTCAACAAAAGTGGAACGAGTTAGAATGCCGAATTCGCTCCAAAGCTAAGCATCAAACATTACTGGTTTCGATTCTTACAGAAAAATGGGCTGCAATTTCCCCACAGACATTAAGACGTTTCATTGAAAGTCCTCCCAGCAGAATAAAAGCCACCATAAAGGCAGAGTACAGACACAAATTTTTGTACGTTACAATTTCATTATGCTAGGATAATTTGCTTTAACATGCTTCAGTCTAGAGCGATAGGCAATAATTTGTAACGAACAGAAGAGCATCGATTCTTGTCTGAAAGTCTGCTCGTTGCGTACAGGAATATTTCATTTGAGAGACGTCCCACCAAAGAAGTTCAGTCATAAGCAGTCCATCTTTTTATTTATCTGGATCGAAAGTATGCTTTAGATTACAGGCGAGAGAATGTATTAGCTTTTTCAAAGGAATTAAAAAGATTTATTAAGTAATTGGGCCAGTTTTATGTCTACACTGCATAGCGACAGATGCAGTTGCGATCCCGAACTTCCACGCCTGCACACAGTGTGTCGTCTGATCCACACACTGGGGCACCTTGCACACCGACTAGCAGCGCGTGTGACTCGCAGACAGGGCACTTGGCTTCTGTACAGCGCCGGGATAGGAAATTGTTTGTACGTGCGAACACTGCTGGACATGATGTACGTTTGCAGTTAGATACTGATTCTTCAGTTTCCTTGTTAAGTCGTAGCACATATGAGTTGCTAGGTAGAGGACAATCGCAAAGGTATGTGTTGATCCATTGTGAGCGTGGGACAGCGGCTGGTCAAATGTTTAACAAAGAATTTCGCCGAACAGCTGTGCAAATTGAGAAACTATTTCATTTTGGTTTCGCTACAAGTTTCGGCAATTCATCACGCCATCTTCAGGCTCCATATGCACCTATAAAAAATTATCTACATTGGCATACTGGTGTCATAATCTTAGTTGCAGTCAACTCTTCGAAGTAAGCACTTGAGAATTCGCGACATCCAGAAACAGATTTTGTATCGGAGCAGCAAGGTCCGTCTGCTTACTCAGTTTTTCTCGGCAACACACATGCATCCATAACAATGAAGCGCCAGAGAAACTGGTATAGACATGAGTATTCAAACACAGAGATATGTAAACAGGCAGAATACTACGCTGCGGTCGGGAATGCCTATAGAGGACAACAAGTGTCTGACGCAATTGTTAGATCGGTTACTGCTGCTACAATGGCAGGTTATCAAGATTTAAGTGAGTTTGAACGTCGTGCTATAGTCAGCGCAGGAGCGATACAGCATCTCCGAGGTAGTGTTGAAGTGGGGATCCCATTTCACGCGTGTACCGTGAATATCAGGAATCCGGTAAAACATGACGTCTCTGCGGCCAGAAAAAGATCCTGCAAGAACGTTACCAACAACGACTGAAGAGAATCGTTCAACGTGACAGAAGAGCAACCATTCCCAAAATTGCTGCAAATTTCAATGCTGAACCATCAGCAAGTGTCAGTGTGCGATTCATTCAATGAAACAACATCGATATGGGCTCTCAGAGCCCAAGGCCCACTCGTGTACCCTTGATGAATGCCCGACACGAAGCTTCACGCTTCGCCTGGGCCCGTCAACACCGACATTGGATTGTTGATAACTGGAAACATGTTTCCTTGTCAGACGAGTCTCGTTTCAGATTTTATCGATCTAAAGGTCGTGTACAGGTATGTGGGAAAGTCATGAATCCATGGACCCTGCATGTTATCAGAGGACTATTCGGTCTGGTGGAGACATCTGCCGATGTGCAGCTGGAGTGACATGGGATTCCCGACACGTACGTAAGCATCATGTCTGATCATATACCACCGTTCACATCCCTTCTGCATTCCGACGGACTTGGGCAATTCCAGCACAACAATGAGACACCCCACTCGTCTAGAATTGCTGTAGAGTGGCTCCTGGGATACTTTTCTGAGTTCAAACACTTCCGCTGGCCAAAAACTCCCCAGATGTGAGCATTATTGAGCAAGAAAGCTTTGATGAGTATGTGGAAGAAAAAAGTATGTTTAGGCTACGTGAATATCGAAAAATTTTGAGTCCGAAACCCATCCTGTTCGACAGACTTATCACTTCCAGTTCCATCAATTTCATTACCCAAGGAATGCTGTGACTAGGAAACAGTTTGTGAGGGTCAGAGACGGGTATTTGGTAGAATCGCATGTGTTCCCTTGAAAGAATAGAATTTATTCGTTAACTGAATATGCAGATTCGCCGAAGGCAAGTACCTTTTTGACCTAAAAATCATTTGTAGTCAGGAGAATAACGTTTCAAATTATGTTCATCCCTATGTGTACCCATATAAATTCTGAAAGTAGTGCCCTGCTGCATGCTATTAACGTCAGTTAAATTCTTTCTAACATTCTCACCTCATTGCTTCTGTTACGAGACATTTCGGTCTTAAGGTATTTACCCCTATCGGTGTAAGTCAGCATATCTGTTTCGCTGTGTCTGCTGACAGTAACCTGCTTTTATTAAGATCGTGGCAACCACGGCCACAAAATTAAAACCTGAAAGTTATTCGTGTCATACATTTTCCATGAAGAAGCGCGATGAAAACCTCCACTATTCACAGTAAGTCAAGTCAACAGTACTTCAGTATAATTTGTAGTATCAAATACATTGGTACAATAACAATATCTAACTTTAACCTATCCATTTCCCTTTTTAAATTTTCTAACCTATCTGCTCGATTAAGGGATCTGACATTCCACGCTCCGATCTGTAGAACGCCAGTTTTCTTTCTCCTGATAACAACGTCCTCTTGAGTAGTCCCCGCCCGGAGATCCGAATGGGGGACTATTTTACCTCCGGAATATTTTACACAAGAGGACATCATCATCATTAACCATACAGTAAAGCTGCATGCTCTCGGGAAAAATTACGGCTGTAGTTTCCCCTTGGTTTCAGCCGTTCGCAGTACCAGCACAGCAAGGCCGTTTTGGTTAGTGTTACAAGGCCAGATCAGTCAATCATCCAGACTGTTGCCCCTGCAACTATTGGAAAGGCTGCTGCCCCTCTTCAGGAACCACACGTTTGTCTGGCCTCTCAACAGATACCCCTCAGATGTGGTTGCACTTTCGGTACGGCTATCTGTATTGTTGATTCACGCAAGCCTCCCCACCAATGGCAAGGTCCATGGTTCATGGGGGGGATCTTATGTGTGTAATTCAGTTATATCAGTGGCTTGCGCATGGATGGAGTCTCAACTTATCCTGTCTGGGTCATCCTTGTCTAGAGCATCCAAAATGGCAATCAATAATTCTTAAAGAGCCTTAAGTTTTCGATTTCAAAATTATCCGCATTGGTCAACACTACTTGTTCACTGTCTATTTCACATACACACTGCTACAGATATAATTCTTGTTATGTATCCAACTCATCGTTCTTCCACAGTGTTTCGATCACACACAATAACTTTGCAGGTAGTTCTGTTCCTACATTGACCCAAAGTAGTTTACCGGCACCTTCCAATATTTGACCACATAAACTGAGCTTTAATGACATTTCGTGTAAGTTAATTTTGTTTGTCGTTCATTACAGATGAACCCTGAAACAATACCTCACTGGCAACAGCTTCCTCTATCGAGATCTATGGCCCCCAATTTCCATCAAGTATTTCCATACATCTACTTTAACACGATGCTTATAAATGAAAAACAACTCTAAGATTGCACAATACCCTTCACCTAAGCATACTCCCCCCCCCCCCACCCCCCTCCCCCCCAACCCTTTGATTCTTTCCACTCCTACCTACAAACTTAACATTGCTGATCCTTGTGACTTCAAATCACCACACCACGTAATTTATAATGCGGAAGTTTTAACTGTCTCTAGACTCGCCACAAACGTATGGACTTCCTGTCTAACATGCCAATCGAAACACATCACTTCTACGTTGCCTCTTGTAGTATTAAATATTACTAGGAATACCGTTTGGTTGTTTTGAAGTTGCCATCGTCATCCGTTGATTATTTGCTCTTCAACTCTTACCATTATACCCCTTACTTCTACAGTCACACACCAGTGTTCCACTTTCACACAATTCTTACACAATGGCTGGTCACACTCCTTTTGAATGTGACCTGAAGGTACACAGCGACAGAAACTGACATCAGTAGATGACCTCCTCTAGAGGACCTTCATCTCTGTACCTATTTCCTACAATACATGGAGTACAAGAATAGAATCATCCAGGTCCTTTGGAAATTCAGCACCCAGCTTCCTTGGTACAGTAAGGGCAGTCCTCATGAGAATACCTCTTTTGGTCTATGTTCTGCTCCCTGTAGAATGATTCAATTTGCCTCAATATTAACTCTGCACTTACAAATATCAAAATGGATCCTCCACATTATAACTACAAAATTTCGACAGAGTTATTCGCCTTTAGTGATACGACACAATTGTTCACGATAAAGTCTAACGGTATCCTGTTTCTTACAACGTTGTACGAGAACCTTGTTGTGTTTGTCAAAATTAGTTTCGTAAGACCTCATGACAACGGAACTTGATGATCTGTAACAACTGCTCATCTGTCCACAATCCTGGCCTTGCAGCCGCTGACAGATTATCTACAAATGGCAGCACTTCCTCTCCTGCATCTCCAGAGAAAGAATTAATTAATCCCGCGATAATTAAATCTAAATGGGAGCAGTCAAAAGGAGAAGATTATATCATTCTTCATATCTTTTAACGCTTTATTCATTTCCATATTATCTTCTCTCAAATCAGATATCTACTGCTACAAGAACTGATCTACTTTCAAACTGACTGGGTTCCTAGCCCAACCAATGTGTGGTTTTTATACAATATGGAAAACACATAACGATAGATGAAAACAATAAATACACACTAGAAGATAAAATACATGGCCAGTCGTGACAGTCTGACACTACCTGCAAGGCTTGCGCCTGATCATAAGCTACTTGGACCCATGTTTGAGCCTGACATTGTGACCATAGCTGTGGCATATAACACACATCACCGGTGCTGATTATGTACAGGAATCCCGGTGACCTAACAGTCCATACTGTACACACCACGCTGGACACCTGCCGCCTCGGTGGTCTTCTCCAGTATTCTCCAAAAACTGATTCACTTCTATGTGCGACACTGGCATACTAATGCTAAGCTTAAATTCCAGTGCCAGTTGAGGCGTTTTACCATTTAACGTTCCAATGCAATACGACAATGGGAAAGAACAGTCTCTGGACTAACGCTACTGAAGTGATGATGACGTATGTTGCAGCTGCCAACACAGAATAAATACAACTTGTTCCTTCTTTCTGTGGTCGCCATAAAATACTTCTGTCATCAGTTGTGATGGCGGCTCCAGCACATTTCACGCCAGTTGCAGTGGTGCACGAGGATGGCGCTTAAATCAGGTATCCCACTCCCAGTTTTAGTGGTTATGAGAGTTGTTTACCTGGTTGGAAGATTTGACCCCAGCTGAATGTCCACTGATAATAATTATTTCCATTTTAAAGCCTACTAAGAGATTTATAACAAATACTTTTCAAAGGTAGCATAAGAGAAACATACAAGCCACAATAATGTAGTGAGTTGGTGAAGGAAGTAAGGTCGAGTCCTATTAGATGTTAGAAACTCATTGTATCGTGACTATATTTTAAGTATGAAAAATATACTGCAGAACACTAAAAACCAGGTGACACAAAGCATAGCAAATAATTTACTTCTGTTTATAGTGCAGTAGTATGTATATAGTATGGCAGAGAAACACTCGATTAAATTTGTTAATTGAAGACATACAAGTTTCAGAGTGGTATCAAGATGGCGCTTGTACTTAGATACCCCACTACTGATGGTGAGTGTCGTTTAGACAGCAAAAGAGTTGGAGCCAAGTGGACGCCAGTTAATACGCCAGAGAAGTGTGAAAAAAGATTAATTTATTTACTCCATTAGTTATAGCAGTTGTGTTTTACCATTAGCAGCGAGTGTCAGATGTCAGCCCAGAGTGCTGAACTAAGCAAGCAGCCTTTATAGCAGTAGTAGACCGAGGTGAGGTGCCATGGTGTCAGTACTTGGGCAGGTGGAGAAGTGCAAAGTTTGTCTGCCAGCCCAGTTTCAGACTCCCATTGAGGGAGGAGGTGCAGGCACAATGCTGTCAGTGCACTGCGGTAGCCCTGTGTGGGGGCGGCACAACAGCAGCCTGCAGAACTAGTGTGCCTGCACAAGGCAGCAGCCAAGTGTGCATATAGTAAGGATGCATTGACTTATCTGCTGGTCATGCCAAGGTGCGTTGACTGGACTACCAGCTGGGTGTTGTGGAGTCAGCAGCAGTCAGCCAGTGAGTGATCCCCTGGTTGAAGGCACCAGTTCGACTCTCTGCAACATCAGGCCGGTAACAGCCAGTGGAGCCACATCTAGAACTGGCAGCTAGATGAACCATACCAGGACAGTGAGTGACATGGAAGATTTCTCGAAATCTTCTGGCAGTGGCTTATACTGCCTGGCTAAAACGGGCAGCATTAATGAGGGTTTTACCCACGAATGGTATTTGAGACAGCATATTTTGTCGCTTAGGATACAGAATAGTCAGCACTACTAAAGCCTGGCTTCTTTCCTTCTGCTGTCTCAGCGGTGTTCGGCTCTGATGGAGGCGGTAAGTCGTATATGTGTGGTAAGATGTGGATGGTGATTTTAGCTGTGTCAGCCCAGGCCACTCAGAGCTTCTTGCCAAAGGACGCCTAGGTGGCCTCCTCTCTCCTGCCACTCTCAACCATCTTGTGTCAAGTAATGATGGGTACTGACATTAACTTTGCTACAAGAAATATTCAGAAATCGTCACACAACAAAAATGTGACGTTTAGAACACCGAGTTTCCACCTCTGACGGCAACAATGGCTGTAGACTCGCAAGGTGTTGAGTCGTAATGAAGGTGCATCACAGGTATGGGTATGTTATTGTGCTTCTCCTCTGTCATGGACTCCATTACTACAGTGGTTAGTGATTACAGCATGCCAGTCTGCCGGTAACTTCTTACCAGATAGTTTCACTGGATGATGCATCCGCAGGACATGCTGAACTGGGGAAGTGTTGAACATCAAGAGCATCAAACAAGGTCATGACAGGTTTAGCAGCCTGGGGCTTCGTAGTGTCTTTTTTAGATACGATGTGATGGTGCCACTGGCCTGAGCAGATGCACAACTATTGTTCTTATTCACTGTGCAAACCAGAAATGATTGAGCAGTATGCCCAGTCACATCCTCCACCAACACGCCACGCGCTGTGTGCATATGACGATATTATGTTGACTTCGGAGCCCTCCACACACGGATACGTCTCTCGTGACACTAAATGTAGGAGAGAGACTCGTCTGAAAAGCTGCCGTGGCGCAACTCTTGTGTCCATTGTTGTCATACCTCTGCTGGCGTAGCTCTCTGTGCTGCTTACTATGCTGCAATCCCATGATACTCCAGATGTGGTCGAATATACATATGGCCTTGCTGCAAACAAGCCCATTTCCTGACTCAAGGTAAGTGATGTTACTGTACGATGCTGTAGGCCCGAGCGAGTCCACTTGGTCTCTGGTTGTGTGGGGTCATTGAGACCTTGTGTGGTACTGAGTATAGGCGTCCTGAACCTATCAATTTCATATTTACATGGCAACCGTTGAACGCCAGTCAATGGCCAAACAAGATTGTGGAATGATAAACTGCAGACCCGATAGGTCACGATACTGCTGCAGTCTAATTCCAAAATGTATCGGTAGACAATCCTCCTTCTTATATGACATACAGCAACCAAGATTCAAATGCGATTTACGAATAAGAAATCTGCTGTGTAACCTTTCCTTGTAAACAGAATATAGATGGCGTTAGTTCTGCCTACTCTGTGTGGTTGTGCTGCAGTGATAATCACATGCACAACCAATCACGTGGTACAAGTACTCTTCATTGAAATTGATCATTTGTTGCATGTCACCTTCGTTTTCATGTTCTTCTACTTTAAATGTCCTGCCATGTACAAACATTTCTAATGTATTAAATTTAAAGGCACGTGGGTGCTGTTATTGTGACACATTAGTTTGTCTGAAAGACTCCAACCTTTTTACCCAGACGACGCAGAGCCTGTGTGTACAGGTTCGATTGCGGGAAGCTGATTCCGCTCTCCTAGGCACCTGTGCTCGCTGAAATAATGCGTAAACACTGACAACAGAGAGTTACGCACGTATAGACTGTGAAACAATACTTGGACGACTAGAACTATATCTGAACTGCATATTTGTAAAGAATAAGAAAGAGGAAATTAAAGCATGGAGAATGGATTGGTCTGAAACAGACGTGGCGATGGTAGGCGGTCATTTGTTTACAAGCGACAGCCACATTAATACCTACAGTCAATATGGACTTTTCCCAGTCCCTAATAAAAAAAAGTTAGCCATCAATGTAATGAAAGCGAATTGAGAATTATACCAAAAATTTGTCATGTAGATTCTCTTAACTTCACAATGTATTCGTTCGTGTAAGACGACCCATTGGTCATATTTCTGCAAATGTAATGTTCAACCCTCCTTGAGTATTTGATAATAATGATCAATTATTTAATAAACTGCGAGTGGCTGAGTTCAGAAAAAGATCACAACAGAAAGAAAACTGCTTACGGCATTATGAGAGTACGAAAGAGCACGACAACACCCCTTTTTGTGTACAGGCCATTTGTCTTTAACTGATTGGCCGAAAGTTGGCACTTCGAAAGCGAGCAGCCAGAAGTTGTTATTGCATAATAAGACTGGAACGCACTGAGATGTATTCATATGGACCTAGTAACTGATTTATTAGTTAGACAATGTTGACAAGGGTTGTTCAGTGGCAAGCGTCTACATAAAATAATAACTGAATTTAAAAGCATTATTAATAGTGATGGTTCTTTTAAAAGTATATAAATAAATCTACTACCTGAATTATCAGTTAGACAATCCTGACAGGAGTTGCTCAGTGACAGGCATCTACAAATATGGACTATCTTACCAGATGAGTTAATACTCGTGCTTCTTGCCCAGAGAAAGCAATATGTTAAACTTACTAAGTTAGTCTCATAAACAGACAGGTGACTAAACACGTGAACTGGAAGCTTCATCTCTGGAAAGTTACTAAATTATGCTTTGGTGTAAATAGGTAAATACTTGTGGAACAATAGGGGGAAAACACATATTTGTGTTACAGTATTAGACCACACATGATAATAACAAGTTCGTGTAAGAGGCCATCCTCCACAAAAAGGACAGAGACATTTGTTTTGTGAATACGAGAGTAAGTCATTTATTATCCACAATTTAGATAAACTTTTGTTTATTTTGGCAGTACTGGCGTTTTACTTTGATGAGGCATGCTTTGTCTATTTTTTGTTATATCTTTGCAGTTTTCAAGCTGCTAGGTTAGTTTCATTATCGCTGACGTGCTGTTAATCATGGCTGCTCCGTTGTCTATTTGCACCAAAGAAGAGCAACGTACAGTGAACCGATTTTTGTGGTCGAAAGTCGTATCAGGGGCCGAAATTCATCGAACACTTCCGGTACAAATCAGGAACAGTGTTTTGCCACAACGGAGCGTCTAAGAATGGACTGAAAAATTCCGAAATGGTCGCACGGGTGCTACGTACGATGAAGGAGCCGGATGACGGTTTACCGCCACAAATTAAGAAACCATTGAGCGTTCAAGTGAATAGATTCTCTTGGACAGACGATTAACTATTGACGAAGTGGCACATCGTCTGCAAATTAGTCACGATTCTGCCTACGAAATCAAAGACGACGGACTTAGATTTCATAAAGTTTGTGCAAGATGGGTCGCAAAACAATTGACACAGTTGCATAAACAAACGCGCTTGGACATCTGCAAAAAACATTTGGATCGCTATGGTAAAGAAGGGGACAACTTCTTAGTCAGGTCATTACTGGTGGCGAAACATGGATCCATCATTACGAGCCGGAGAGTAAACGGCAGTGTGTGGGATGGAAACATCCAAATTCCCCGTGCAATACGCAACCGTCCGCAGGAACGCTGATGCTTACGGTTTTTCGGCACACCCAAGGCTCAGTACTGGAACATTATGGGGAAAGGGGCACAACAATAAACATTGTACGTTTCAGTGAGGTGTTTACTGCCAGGCTAAATCCCGCAATTCGAAGCAACCGCCGACAATTGCTGTCAAAAGGTGTTGTGTTGTTGCACGACAATGCCCGTCCGCATACTGCTACTCACACCACTTAAACGCTCCAGAAACTCGACTTTGAAGTACTGGATCATCCTCCACATAGTGCCGATCCTGCCCCTTCAGACTATCACTTGTTTGGCCCACTCGGACAGACATTAAGGGGCCGTCGATTTGCCTCGGACGAAGCACTAAAGGAAGCAGTGCATTCCAGGCTCGCAGCTCAACCGAGAATCTTCTTTTATGACGGCACCAGGAAGCTTGTACAACGATAGACCAAGTGCGTTGAAACGCATGGAGACTATGTCGAAAAATGATGTTCTTGTAAGTTTCCTATTTGATTACTATAAAATTTTATAACTACTTTGCGGATAATGATTGACTTACCCTCGTATAATGGCCTTACACTGCAGCAAGAAATGGCGGGGTTGTTTATAAAACAAATACATCTTAAAATACCTGAAAAAAGTTTACGTATGTCTGACTACGAGAGTAATATCCATACTAATATGTTTCAGACCAACAAGTGATGATCATAAGCATTCTGAAATAAGAAAATTCATGCTCTGCATCTGACTGTAAAGTCAGCTCAAAGAAAAGTGGAAGCATTGATCCATTGTTAACTGTTTCCACAGGCATCGACTGAGTCACAGGCTAGTCACACAAGTAAATTACGCTACACGTGGTCGCAAATCGCAAAAAATAACCATAAGGAAGCTCAAAATCACAATAAATATACACATCGCTTTACTATTGAGAAAGGATGCAATGTAACGAGGAGCGCACAAAACATTAAATCAATCTTTTAAAGGTTAAAGAATAGTGAGGAGCTGTTGCCATAAATTCAGAAAAATCACCCGTGTTGGCGAAATTGTTTAACCAGCTCATAAAGATGTGAGAACTGGAGGCACTAGACAACCAGCAAGGAAAACGCATAGTTGGACGTAAGTCATGTGACCAGGAAAATGAGTAAATTGTTCAGCCTCTCACATAAATCAGCAGTGGAAAACAATAAGAAAATCTACTGCCACGATTCATTTATCTTACTTGTTCTGGACAATTACATGGGATAATGTCAAATGTGAAACAAATTGAAAATATATGTTAGTCCCAACTCTACCGAATAAAAGCGTCAGGAGCTGATCAACGAACTCCAGTGCCAGACAATGCAAGAAAGTCATTCTCCACCACTCTGTGGCTTGCTGTTAAAGAGAGCGTATGTTCCTAGGACAGGCAACAAATGTATTACTTTCTCTTACGTGTACCCCGCGAAAGAACCGTGAATATAAAATCAGAGCGACTCGCGTCCAATCGGAGACTTACCAGCTATCGATCTAAGCTCGAACCATTCGTGACTGAACCAGGGAAGGTGGGAAGTGACAGCGGCACACAAAATAGTCTCCACCACACACCCCAATGCAGACTACGGGGTACACATGTGGAAAAGCTTTTCACAGAACATCATGACAAAAGATATCATCCGCAAGTGAGAGGTTGCTCTCTTTTCCATATGAATGAGGTACGTTTGACCAGATAAAAATTGTGGCGAGGAAAATCGAATGGATACTCACATCCACATGCTCACCTAGTGAAAAACCACTCAGAGAATGTTTAAGTCTCAGACGCATATAAAATGGTACGTAAACGTTCTCGAAGTGGGCTACTGGTATCAGGAAACTAGTTATGGACGCCAGCCATAATAACTGCTGCCTTGGTTTACGCGCAAAATGCACCACTAGATGATCACCGAAATTAACTGCACACGAGACAATCGAGGTCAGCGTCCCTCACCTCCAGACCCTACACTATGTCCCCAAACTCTTAACACAGCTCCACTGAACGTGTTTTTCCGCGCCACGCTGATTCTCGACACATATAGACAATTTTCACAAGTACACGAAAAGTTAGCGAAATTCCTGAGCTGATACTGTAATGGGAAGTTCATAGATCACTGCTGAATGTCACCGATACTCGCCAAAAGCATTTTATTTGAGTATGAATACTGCAGAACTTCTGTACTAAGGTTAACTGTGCCATGTCAGTCAATAGTAACAAAACGTCTTACTTCTGAAAAGTTATTCTTCATGGTGTCTATGCACCATGTGTAACTGAACAACTCGTAAGTGGTTATGAAGTATAAAACGCAATTATCGTGATATTTCTGCAGATCGCGTGAAGGAAAATAATTACATTCTTAATGTCACTCTAAAGTGCCGTATTAAACAAAATACATCAACAATGCTTTTACCAGTTGTGCATCGGCATCTTTGCAGATCGGTGTAACGCGAGGAAACAGTTATACAACACATTTAAATGAACAGAATCACTGACGATCCGCTCATGACGCAGGAAACAGTGATAAAATGTCCGCAGCTTGTGGTCTAGGGGGAGAAGACAGTGTCGCATTGCGCGTCGAGCGAGCAGGTCGTAGTTAACTTCCGCCTGTGCTGCAGCGCCGCTTGTGTCGAAGCTACTCAGTCTTGTTTGCGTATCCCCCGGAGTCACATCGTAGTTGCGTATCGGAGTTTTGTGTCGTTTTCCTTTTGGTGACTGTTTTTTCTGCCCGAGCCATGGTGTCTGTCGAGTCTACTAAATTTGTTCCTCGTCCAGCTACTTTTCGTTTCAGTTTTGACAAGAGTACGCGTCGTGTTCAACTTGGCTCCTTAGAAATTCGAGTTTGTTTGGCTGATGATATCCGTCTTACAGCTGATCAGGTAGCTACTGCTTACTTTGATTCTGATTTGTACGCATTCTTTGTGAAGTTTCGTAATCCCGTTCAAGTAGAACGGTTTCTCTCTCGGGTTGGTTCTAAAATGTTATTTACACATCGCGATGGTTCCTTCAGTCAAGTCCTCCTTAAAATGTGCCACTCTAGTATACTCCGGTTAGAATTTATAACCTTCCTTCTGAAGTGGACGATTCATATCTTAAACCAGCATTGCTTCCGTTTGGAGTAACACGCTATATCCGATGCGAAAGCTGGTCAGCACAACATCGATTCCAGTGTTATGTTGGTATCCGGACTGTGGACATGTGCGATAAAAAGAATATTCCTTCCCACTTACTGATTGTCGTTACCGAATCCATGTTACGCATGCAGGGCAAGAAGGAACTTGCTTTCTCTGTAACGAAAGCGGTCATCTCGTATTTAACTGCCAGCGCCGTACTACTGTTCTGACGTCGTCTTTTTAAAAACGTCTTCCTTTAACGTTGGCAGATATAGTGTCATCGCAGTCAGCTGTCAGTCAGTCTCCAGCTTTAAGCGATATACGGGGCAACTGTGGTGTCGCCGCCAGACACCACACTTGCTAGGTGGTAGCTTAAATCGGCCGCGGTCCATTTAGTACATGTCGGACCAGCGTGTCGCCACTGTGTGATCGCAGACCGAGCGCCACCACAAGGCAGGTCTCGAGATACGGACTAGCACTCGCCCCAGTTGTACGACGACTTTGCTAGCGACTACACGGACGAAGCCTTCTCTCATTTGCCGAGAGACAGTTAGAATAGCCTTCAGCTAAGTCCATGGCTACGACCTAGCAAGGCGCCATTAGCCTTACATAGTTTGATAGTTCTCGTATGAAATGTCTCAACAAGAAGAACGATGTATACAACAAGGATAATTAAAAGTTAAGTATTCGAGGAGCTGCATAGTTTTCTTATTAGAATTCACTACTTATCCTGTTCCAGAATTCACGCCCGTCTGCGTTAGATAGCGTGCATTTTGGCCTCCTCTATCTACAAGGTGTTGGCACATTTACCAACACATCAGCAACATTACCCACAGCTCCTCGCGAATTTCCACCGTTACAGGCGCGTCCCGGTGCGGCCTCTGTCCATGAGGGGACGACGGGTCCTGCAGCGCAGTCAAACGCCGGCTGATTGAGGACGGCACAGATTTCGAGGACTCCCCACTCCAGTCTCGTTCTTCTGATAAGGCGTTGACAGAAGCTGCACCTTCTGGCGGTAATGGGTTGTCTACTGACGTTAATAGTGATTCCAGTGTTACCATAAATGATTTAGCTGCTTCTGTTGTTGAAATGTGTGTTGAATCTGCATCACCCGTCGACGAGACGGTTCCCGTCATTTCAGATTTTCCCGCAGAGACGTTGCCACCTGGCCAGTCTTTACAGTGTTCCAGTGCAATACCACCCATCCTCCACGCTGAGACGATGGAGCAACAGAATTCTGCGGGTTCTCTTCCTGATGATCAGGAGATGCCATCCGACATCAGCACTGCATTACTTGTCTCTTCTCTACCTGATGTTGATGTTGCTCGTTGTGGGTTGTGCTCCTCGATTTCCGATGAGTGCAGTGGCGATAGCTCCTCTATCAAATCGAAGCTTGACGTGTCCCCAACCCCTCCACATCAAGAGTGTATGTTTTCACGGAGTGGTGTGAAACAGGGTTTTCAACCTGCACGTGCAGCGGTACGTCGTAAAAGGAAAAACGAGGATTCCTCGGCGTCCGGTGGGGAGGATTAGACTTACACCTTCTTTCCCCCGCCTCCGGACGTTGAGGAGAGACGGACGTGATGAGTGCTCTTTCCTTAGTGTTGTTTTATTGACCTAAATGTGTTAACGGATGCAGGTGTATACATATCAAACCCTCAATGGTAATAGGATACGTTCCCAATTAGGGCTTGCTGCGTTATTCCAGTTTATTGACGCTTCCTGAGCTGATATCGAATGTTTACAAGTGGTATTATTTGATGTGTTTTGTCTTCCTGGATACTCTGTTTTTCAATGTCGCGCCTGAAAATTCTACCGGTATGGCTTTGCTTTATCGAGATGGTATCCCGCTGGCGGACTTCGAAATGTTAGATGTTTTTATGACGCTGTAGTTTTTATGACCTCACCTTAATTTTTCTTTACGCTCCGTCTGGATCCCGTGGTTCATCCGATCGCGCGCGGTTTTATAAAGAAGAAGTTGCTTATTTACTCCGACGTAACCTGCGCGAGGTTTTGTTGCGTCGTACGTCGTGTAGATCAGGCCCCCAATTATAAATTTTGTCGTGAACTTAATGGTATGTGACGTCCATCCATCTCCAGGGTACTTGGGTTTGTCGATATTCTACATTGGTATGGTTTACGTTTTTCACAGCTACTTCAAGTAGCTGATTGGATCGCTTTTATTTATCTGCCCCGCATGTAATCAGCTTATATCGATTGATGCAATTCCTGCCAGCTTCACTGATCACTGTGCTGTGTGAATGACTTTTAACCACGTTCCGCAGTGGGTCCATCTTTCGCGTCCTTTATGGAAGCTAAACACTCTACATCTCACGGACCCCTCTCTGGAAAGTATCATCACAGACGTACGGTGGCGGACAACCCTGTCCCAGGCGCGTTCTTCCTCACATCTAGAATGGTGGGTTACCTTTGCTAAACCCTGGATTCGAAATACAGTCAAGCATTTTAGCGCTGAAAAAGCGGCTGAAATAAGGCGCACTAAGGAATTTTATTATGTTGTCCTTCGCGATCTTTACGATAATGCTCGTGATGCCATCTTGAGGGTCGTCGACGTCCACCGTGTGAAGATGATACATCTACAACTCACCCCCTGCAGGTCCAGGGGTAAGAATAGGCCCGCGATATTCCTGCCTGTCGTAAGAGGCGACTAAAAGGAGTCTCCAACGTTTCGGCCTTAATGTGATGGTCCCCTAAGGGGTTTGACCACTACATTTCAAAATTTTCCGTTAGTGCGTATCATTTGGGGAAGGACGCCTTACGTGGTGCATTGTATATCCATCTTGCCATAAGATCTGGCACACCCGGTAGTGTCATGGAGTTGGCCTTACACCGAGCTTCCGGCCACATCAGCTGCAGTGTGTTCCAGGTAGCATACATTCCCTCCATTGTGCACTTCCATCTTTGCCCTCGTGATGTACACTGATATTCGGCACCCGACATCCAGCACTGTATCCAGTCAGTTGTGGTGGGGTCGTCATGTACCCTCTTGGTGGTAGCCCCCTGACTACACAGGGATCGCACTGCTGATGCCTGAGCTGATACCTCCCCACGTATGCTGAGGAGTAGATGCCTATACCCCTGGGGCATCAGGACTCCTGGCAAAGGTCATCCTGCCAGATGGTGTTTGCTGTGGCTGGCTGGCGCCGTGGGGAGAGTCCCTGGTTGGAGTGGGGAACATCAGGACGGATGACCCACAATGAAACGTGGTACATCATCTCTCGCTGGTGGGCCTCTACCAGCAGTCTCTAAGCGATCGAGGTCTAACCTCAACGGGAAGAAATATGATCCGAGATCATTCCCCTCTCTGGCCACTCCATGGGACGAACGTATGGCTAAAGACACCAGTGTGTATTATTCACCCTGGTACCTTGTCTGCACGTGAGTTAATGATGAATCATTTATGCCAACCAAGCCTCAGTTTTTTGTAGAGCATTTAGAGGACAAGTTAAAGGAGGTGGAGGGCTTGTCCAAAATGCGCTCTGGGTCAATATTAATCAAAACAGCATCCTCTGCCCAGTTATGGAGGTTGCTCGCTTGTGACAAGTTGGGGATGTTTTAGTTAGCATCACACCCCATAAGAGTATTATATTCCACAGGGATCTTCTTCTGCAGTCAGACGATGAACTATAAGCCAACCTAGAATGATGAGGTATTCATTTCGTCCGGCAAATCCATTGTTGTCTGAGGGATAATCAGGTAGCCACCAGTGCCTTCATCTTGACCTTCGAGGGTGATGTCTTACCCGAAAAGGTCAAGGTGATGGTTTACCGCTGTCATGTGAAGCCATATATCCCTCCTCTGATGCGGTGTCTTAAATGCTGGAGGTTTGCGCATATGTCATTCCGATGTACTTCCAGTATCCTGTGTCGAGATAGTGGACGTCCTTCGCATCCCAATACTCCGTGTGCCCTGACTCCTATTTGTGTTAACTGCGGAGAATACCATTCCCCCTGCTTGCTGGACTGTAAGATTTTCCAGAAAGAACGGAGGGTAATGGAATATAAGACCCTGGGCCACCTGACCTACACCGAGGCTAAGCATAAATATGAGAGGCTCCATCCTGTGCCAATGACGCCGACCTACGCCGCTGCTGCAACAACAGTTCTCCCATCTACCGTGTCCTCATGTACGTTTGGCTCTATGATCGGTCAGAATCCACCGGCCCCCTAGATTGTGGGGGGCACTTCACTCCATTTTGCTCCTGCTCCATCTACTTTAGGAGCAACACTACCCAAACCATTGGGGCCATCAGTTCCCACTTCCCAGCCAGAGAACAGTAAGCCTTCTTCGGTTACTCTCGCTAGGACGGGGTCCCTTGGGGACCTTCCTTCACAAGTCACGACCAGCGGAAAAGCGGCCACCCGGAAGTGGCTGAAACAACCACCAGTCGCTGGTTGTAGGGCCTCACGGTCGTCGTCCGTCCCTGAGACTGACCCAGTGAAGCCGTCCTAGCCTGAACCACTGAAGGCACAGCGCGAGAAGCACAAAAAGAAGAACGTTCCCAAGAATCCCAACAGTGTGGTGGCAACCATCCCACCGCTACCTACAAGCTGCACATCTGAGGATGAGGTCGAGACTCTGGCGTCTGCTGAAGACCTGGATCTCACTGGACCCTTGGACACAATGGATGCCATTCACACAGGTACTGAATCAGTGGCAGCAAGTGACCCAGCAGTGTAATATGCCTCCCCAGTCCCTTCACGCCTTTCTCAGCCATGGACAATATCATCCTCCAGTGGAACTGCAGCGGTTTCTTCCACCATCCTGCTGAGCTCTGACAACTTATCAGCCTTCACCCTTTCTTCTGCATTGCTCTTCAGGATACTTGGTTTCCAGCGATGCGAACCCCCACCCTCCGTGGCTATTGGGGTTATTATAAGAAGCGGGCAGCTTATGAAAGGGTGTCTGTTGGCATCTGCATCTATGTCCTTCACTCTCTTCACAGCGAGACTGTCCCTCTACAAACACCTTTAGAGGCTGTCGCTGTTCGGGTGTGGACGCCACAGGCTGTTACTATCTGCAGTCTGTATCTTCCACCAGATGGTAATGTCCCACAGCATGTCCCCGCTACGCTGATAGCGTCGACCTTTCCATTTTAAATGATCGTGCCTTCGCACATTTCATTGTGGCACATGGCACGTACTCTGCCATCGACCTTTCGATCTGCAGCCCTAGCCTCTTACCGTCTGCCCAATGGAGTATGCATGACGACTTTCCGATGTTTCTGTCACTGACACAGCGTCACTCTTCTGGGCGCCCTAGCAGATGTGCTATGAATAAGACTGACTGGGACATGTTCTCATCCATGGAGGCTATTGCGCCTCTTTCTAATGAAGCCATTGATGCGGTGGTTCACTCAGTCACCACCGGCATCGTTACTGCCGCAGAATCTGCCATTCCCCGTTCTTCTGGGTCCAATCGGCGGAGGACTGTGCCTTGGTGGTCGCCTGCGATGGCTGAGGCGATTAAAGATCACCGGTGTGCGCTCCAACGTCACAAGCGGCATCCATCTTTAGAAAACATCATCGCCTTTAAACGGCTCCGTGCGCGGGCCCGCCGCATTATTCGCCAACACAAGCAGGAGTGCTGGGAGCGGTATGTGTCCACCATTGGCCTCCATGTCTCTCCATCGCAGGTCTGGGCCAAGATTCGACGCCTCTATGGCATTGGACCCCTGTCGGCGTCCCTGCGCTCTCACTGAATGGAGCAGTTTGTACTGACTCTGACGTAATTGCCAACCGCTTGGCAGAGCATTTTGCTCTGAGTCCCGCTTCTGCAAATTGTACACTGGCCTTCCGCTCCATTAAAGAGCGGATGGAACGTTGGAGCCTTTCATTTCGCACCCACCATCCAGAATCCTACAATGTTCCATTCAGTCAGTGGGAATTTCACAGTGCCCTAGCAGCTTGCCCTGATACAGTTCCCAGGCAAGATTGCATCCACTGTCAGATGCTAAAACACCTCTCAGTGGACTGCCAGCGACGCCTCCTCGCCCTTTACAACCGTATTTGGGTCAAGGGCGCGTTTCTGTCGCAATGGCGGGAAAGCATTGTTATCCCCGTTTTGAAGCCTGGCTAGAACCCCTTGGAGGTGGACAGCTACCACCCTATTAGCCTCACCAACGTTCTTTGCAAGTTGCTCGAACACATGGTGAGACAGAGGTTGAACTGGGTACTCGAGTCTTGGGGCCTTCTGGCTCCATCTCAGGGTGGATTCCGTAAAGGCCGCTCTGCCGCCGACAATCTGGTGAGCCTGGAGTCAGCCATCCGTACGGCCTTTGCCCGCCGTCAGCACCTCGTCGCTGTCTATCGACATGCGGAAGGCATATGATACAACGTGGCGCCATCACATCCTCTCTACGCTTCATGGTTGGGGTCTTTGGGGTCCACTGCCGATTTTCCTCCGAAATTTTTGTCGCATCGTACCTTCCGCGTGCAAGTCGCGGCCACCCATAGTTCCTCCCGAGTTCAGGAGAACGGGGTACCACAGTGGTCTGTCCTCAGTGTCTGCCTGTTTTTAATTGCAATTAACTGGCCGACAGCGGCGGTGGGAACGTCTATCTCAGCTTCCTTGTATGCTCATGACATCTGCCGCTACTATAGCTCCATTGGCATTGCAACTGCTGAACGTCAGCTGCAGGGCACTATCCGCAAGGCGCAGTCTTGGGCTGTAGCACATGGCTTCCAGTTTTCGGCTGCCAAGACCTGCGTTATGCATTTCTGCCAGCGACGAACAGTTCACCCTGAGCCGCACCTATATGTTGCCGGTTAACTTCTTGCCATGGTGGAGACACATCGGTTTTTGGGTGTGGATTTTGATACCCGGTTGACTTGGCTCCCACATATTCGGCAGCTTAAGCAGATGTGTTGGCGGCACATTAATGCTCTGCGATGCTTGAGCCACATCAGCTGGGGCGCCGACCGCTCTACCCTCTTCCAGCTCCACCAGGCATTAATCCAGTCCCGTCTGGATTATTGGAGCCTGGCTTATGGTTCAGCATCCCCATCTGCGTTGCAGGTGCTGGACCAAATCCTTCACAGCAGGATCCAACTTGCCACTGGTGCTTTCCGGACCAGCCCTGTGGACAGCATACTTGTGGAGGCAGGTGTCCCTCCACTGCGGTTACGGAGCCAACGTTTACTGGCCGTTTATGCTACGCATTTTTGTAGCTTGCCTGGGCTTCCTAATTATCGTCTTCTGTTCCTGCAGTCCGTCGTCCATCTCCAAGAACGTCGGCCCCGGTCGGGTTGTACGATTGCGGTCCGCATCATAGAGCTTCTCTCTTAGCTTGGGGTTTTCCCTCTTCCACCTCCTTTCCAGGGCCCTCTGCGTACACCCCTATGGTGTGTGCCTCGCCTTCGGCTCGAATTGGCACAGGGCCCGAGGGACTCAGTCCCTCCGGAGGCCTTCTGCCACCGCTTTCTTTCCATCCTTGCCTCGTATCAGGGCTCTGGCATTGTGTACACTGACGGTTCGATGGTTGCTGGTCGTGTCGGTTATGCCCTGACCACTACGAACAACATTCATTGCCGGCTGGCTGCTGCGTTTTCATTGCTGAGCTGGTCGCCATCTTTCGTGCCCTAGAGTATATCCGCTCCTGCTCAGGTGAGTCCTTCATCTGTAGCGACTCCCTGAGCAGTTTAAGAGCTATTGACCAGTGCTTCCCTCGCTCTCGTCTGGTGATGGCTGCCCAGGAGACCCTCCATACTCTTGCCCGTTGCGGCCGCTCTGTGATCTTTGTGTGGACCCCTGGTCATGTGGGCATCCCGTTCAATGAACATGTTGACAGCCTGGCCAAACAGGCCACCAGTAAACCATCTCTGGACATTGGCATCCCAGGGACTGATTTGTGAGCAGTCTTACGCCGCAAAGTTTTCGCACTATGGGACGCTGAATGGCGCTATCTGACCATGCCCAATAAACTCTGTGCTATCAAGGAGACGACGACTGTGTGGCGGTCATCCATGCGGGTCTCTCGCAAAGAGTCTGTTGTACTCTGCCGGCTGCGCATTGGGCACACACGGATGACGCAGGGCCCCTTATTGCGCCGAGAGGCCCGACCTCTACGTCACTGCGGATACGTTTTGACGGTGGTCCACATTTTGTTGGAGTGTAACCTTCTAGCTGTACTCAGGCAGACGTTAGCACTGCCTGACACGCTCCCTGCCCTTTTAACCAGCAGGCTCTGTTTTGCGTTTTATTCGGGTTAGGGGGTTTTTATCACTTAATCCGAGTGTTTGTTATGTTTTTTTTCTATTGAGTCTGGCCTTTGGCCTACGATTTTAGACTGCCTATCAGTGTGTTTCTCGGTGGTTGACCTTTCCTTTTTTGTCTCTATGGTCGGCCAACCACTGTCACACTCTGTGTGTTTTTAATTCGTTGTGTCTGATCTCTGTCTGAGTCCTTCTTGTCCTGTGTCGTCTGTTGTCTTTTGCATTCTTCGTTTTTATCCTGTGTGGGTGTTTGCAGTTCTGGAAAAAGGGACCGATGACCATCGCAGTCTGGTCCCTTCAATCTCACAAACCAACCAACCAACCAACCATCTACAACTCAGACGCAGGTAAATGGATGGATAGCGTTCCCAGCCTCGTTCAATCGTACAGGATGAGTTGACCTCTGTCTATCATCTTATCCGGCTTCACACGCGATCTCAAAGGACATGTCTTTCTACCATCCGTTCTCTAGATGGGCGTGAGTGGTCCTTCCATTCTGTAACATGCGTGAACTTTACCATACTATTCCGCACTTTATACTGCCGTGGATTCAGACGGTCCACCGTCCGTTCATTTCACCTCCCTTCTTGATAGTGTTGTTACGCCATCTCTCCAGGAAGAGTTTTTCTCTGTATTCCATCACGATGATATCCTTGATATTGTGGCTCGTTCTCCCTCCCACAAATCGCCTGGCTCCGATGGACTTCCCAAAGAGTTTTATATTCGATTTTGGCCCCTAATAGAAGATAAGATAACTTCCATCGTGAATGAAGTATTCCACAGAGGCCTTCTCTTGCCCAGCTTTAAGGTTATTAAAATTGTCCTGATCCCCAAAAAGCCGGGACGTTTGCGTGTGGATCAAGTCCGCCTGATAACCCTCTTCAACTACGTTTATAAAATAGTGGCGCCAGTGGTAAATAGCCGACTATCGGTATTGTTGGTTACCATTATAGCAAGCCATCTTCCGGGTCGTACTCTCCTCACTCCCTTTGCTGAATGTCGTGATATAATTTCTATTGCTTCCACCATTCCCGTGCCAAGCGCTTTGCTTTTAATTGATTTTCACCAAGCGTTAGACCGCGTTAATCATGGATTTCTTATGCGAGTATTGACGACTGCTAGTTTGAACAATGCTGCGCTACCGCTGTTTAGCTCTCTAATCACTGGTATTCGGGCGTCCATTGACGCAAATGGCCGTCTTACT
Organism: Schistocerca piceifrons; assembly: GCF_021461385.2. Lineage (NCBI taxonomy): Eukaryota > Metazoa > Arthropoda > Insecta > Orthoptera > Acrididae > Schistocerca > Schistocerca piceifrons. The sequence goes on from NC_060141.1 coordinate 816,182,639, forward strand.
TCCCCCATCGCGGTGTGTCAGGGCGTCCTTCAAGGGAGTCCATTACCTATGTCGCTCTACGTGCTGTACCAGGAACACTTATTGCGAACTATAGCTGCTCGTTTGGGTGGCTGGTCTCTGTAGGGAGAAATGTTTACCATTCGTGCATATGCTGATGACATTGTGGTGGTACTCCGTACCCATGATGATATGCCACAGGCGAAGGAAGTTTTGGATCCCATTTGTCGTCTTGCGGGAGTGTGGGTTAATGACCAGAAATGCCGCTTACTCAGTTGCGACTATTTGACGCTGTTGAAATTCCATGGGCTTTGAAGGTCATCCGATATCGATAGTTGGGTGTTATAATTGACAGTTGTGCGCTAAAGATGGCTACGATAAACTGGAAGTCTGACAAGGATAAGATTCAGGGAGCGATCATTGAACACGAGCGTCGCTCTCTCTCACTTCTTCATAAGGTTTCGGCCATGGAAACGTATGTGTTAAGTAAGGTTTATTTTATTGCATAAATGTTTCCCCTTCCTGCGATGATGGACCGCAAGTTGGAAAGTTCAACTGGCACAACTCTATATTTCGCGTTTTATCGGGTCATGGCGCGCCCCCGTCTGCTGGGAGGTTTGGGTCTCCCTGACATTCGGGTTAAGGGTTCTACCTTATTCATCCGTCGCATCGTTTTAGCACGTCAACGCCCTCCCCCCCCCCCCCCCCCCCCTCTCAGTCACTTACAGGTCGCCTTTATAACTGTTTCCGACCGGCGATTTTAACACCTCCAGCAGATATTGATAGGATTAGTTATAAACTACGGCACGTTAAGGAATTTTTTCTTGATGTCAGTTATTTAGGAGTAAATATCCTTTCCCAAGAGAATTTCCCCTAAAAATGTTGTTAAGTCGCTGGCCAATATCCTCATAGTATTCCCTCTGTGGAAGCCCTGTCGTCAGAAAAGAACTGAAAGATCGTTTGGTCTAACATTATCCTCCCGATTTTCCCGATAGAAGTGGCGTCCTCGTGGTACCAAGTTGTTGATTATATTGTACCTACCAAAGTGGGACTTTTTCGTATTGGTCTCAATGTGACGGATCGTTGCCATGAAACTGAAACATTATATCATCGGTTGATACCCTGCGGTCATGGCCATTGGAGATGGCTTCGCCGACAACTGGCTTTTCCACTCAGGAGTCAGAGGCTGCTATCTCGGGTGATATTCTCGTGCGTCCCGATTCAACCTTCTTTCCCCAATCGAAGAACAATGCCATCATGTGGCTTGTTGGACATTATGTCCACTACGTGATGGTGAGTGGATATGACGCAGATCCGTGTGCCTTTTCCCAATATATGGCCACAGCCCATTGGACGTGGCTCAGGGTGTCCCGTTATCGTGAACTTTTTTCTAATATGCTGTATCTTGTTTTTCATCGACAAGGCGTTGGATGAGTTGCCATCCCTCCCTCCATTTTCTTGCGTGGACATTCTTGTTTGTATTTAGATGTTCCACGATGTAGAAGTGACGGAGGAAAGAAGGTGTCGGCACGTTAAAATTAACGCCCCATTCCTTCACATACGTTATTCTGATTTACCCCTTTTGTTTTTGTCGAAATGACTTCTTTTGTTTTATTTTAATTGATTGCCTTCAATAAATGCTTTGAAAAAACAAAAAAAAACTGAATATTTTCGTTTTTTGAAGAAATACACTGCCATTTGAGTGTATCTTTCGGTGTGTTTCCTGTGTGCAAGAAAAGGTGGTAATCGTATTCCTTTCTGAGGTTGTTTTCGCGTGAAAAAAAATACTAAAAAAAAGCGGCTAACGTTATTGCCTGTGGATCACGGTGTCCCGGGTTCGATACCCGGCCGAGCTGATGATTTTCTCTGCCTGGGGACTGGGTGTTTTTGTTGTCCTCCATTTCATCACTATCATGATTTGTGAGAGAGACTAGATTGGAGTGTGAAAAGAAAATGGACTGTCTAAAAATTGAGACTTTGTACGGACGCTGAAGAACGCGCAGTTGAGCGCCCCACAAACCAAACATCATCATCAGTGACTAAAAATAAAAATACTGATTCCCATGCTGCAATTTTTCATTATATGAGAAAAAATATTAATCAGTGCGTTACGTATTTCCAACACCAATCCACGTACCAGTACTTCATACAATCAGAGTAGGGGGGAAAAACCCCATGCACACATTCCTGTCTGCAAATACACGTTTTATTTACACGTCAGCGTCACACAAATAGTGCGTTTAGATAACAAAGCTAATTTAGTGATTCTTTAATTTCTCCAGGCGTATTAGTTGATCAAACAATCCACGGCTTCCAGACGTGTCCCATCGTCAGGTGCGCTGACGAACTTATTTATTTATTTTTAAATCTTTCATTTCACCTCTGAAGGAGACGGTGGCTGCAGGGAAGCATAGCCCTTTTCAGCCAATAGTTGTAGTTTGTGCTCCTATGACACTCTTATTTAGGAAAACTGGTTGCTTATTTAATTTTGTAGGATTTTTAACTGCATGTAGATGGATAGCTGAGAGGAAGATGTTGTTCATTTAGTTCCCTTCACACCGAATCCCGGCATTTACCTTACGGCTGAATGAAAAAGGTCTCTGTCGATATAATCGCAGTAAGAATTAGTTGCCTATTGATAGTCTTAGATATCTTCCTATTATCTCAGTGGTCTTGATAATGTTATAGCGTGATCTTGGAATTTTGTTGATGCGGATAATTTATGTCCAATTCTGTAGAACATGAGAAACTTTAAAATCTGGTCGATGTAGAGACTATTCTCTTCTACTGTGGGTGTTCATTGAAGTAACTTTGCTGAGTAGTTTGTTCTTTCTATATCAGGCTGCTACATCATTCCAAATCTTAGTACGTGTTCTTCGTTTGTGGAAAATTTCACTGATTTCTTCGTTTTCCAGATGATTATGTTGGAGTGGATTCGATACCCTCGAAGCATTAATGTAGGGAGGAAATGCCTACTTGAATTTCGGAAAATTAAACGTTGTAGGATCGTGCTGGAAGAGTGATTTTGTAGGTTTGTTGTTATGTAATGATGTTGAACCGGAATATGGTGATTTGTTCTTTTATTCCGTTAGGATGATCATGGTTTCAAATTTTTAGTGAAGGGAATTTTTGGGAATTCGTGGCGTAGATATATTCTGGTCAGTAGATAGAGCTTTTTCTCTTTTGATTGGACTACATAATCCATGCTTGAGATCTATATTACAGAATGCGTCGGAAAAATATTTTGTGTTCGGTATTTCACGAAACGCACTAAATGAAGTCGACTTTCAACTTATTTAATATTTCTAGTCGTATTTTTCTGCTGATTTCAGAGGTCATCTAGATAGATTCCAAGTTATTTGACGTTTAGTTGTGGAGTAATTTCTTGTCCCCAGTGTCCAAAGCGAAGTTTGTGGGTATCCTGTTTTTGGCGATTAATAATACTGCTATGTCTGAATAGAAGAAGCTAACTTTTGGTTGGATTAGGTCGGATTCTTCATTTACTGAGCCAGGTTTTAAGTTTGCTGATGTAGCTGTTGGCTTGTTCATTAATTGCATCCCAGGTGTTGGGATGTCTGCTGTATATATCGTACATAAAGTGGACATGAAGGCACCCTGAGGGACTCCCGCTTTAGCTGTGGAGTAGGACGCTTTGACTCCAACTCATACTTTCCTGTTTATGATGAGATTAGCTAAAAATTGGACTATTTCAGGTGGGCTGTTTTATTTTAGCATTTTGTGAAGACGCGTATACCTTATCAAAGGTACGTTCTGGGTCCAGAAAGAGGGTATCAGTCGCATCTGTTAAATTGCAGGTTTCTGCTATATTGTTAGATAGTGTTAACAATCGATCAACAGTACTGACACTGTTTCTTAAACCAGCTTGTTCATGTGGTATAACGCTGTTGTCTTCTATTAACTGTTGTAGTCTGTTATTATTTCTTTCAAGGTCTTGCTCATTATTGGAAGTAACGTGGTAAGTCTCTATAAGTAAGGGTTGTTTTTGCGTTTTTCACGTTTCGGAATCATGATAATATGTGTACGTTTCCACTGAAATGGTACAGTTTCTTTGAGTTAAGACTGAATTAAATATAAGTTTTAGTTCTTGAACAAGTTTCTGCGGTAGAAGTAGTTTAAGATGTAATCGTCCAATCACGTCACTTCCAGGAGCTGTATTTTTGCCACTGACTATATTCTGTTATTTCGGTCAGTAGTGGATGATCGGATGATGTGATATTTTTGTATAGAAGTGAATGAAGTTCCCTAGCAATAATTTCTTCGTGGTTGTCGTCAAATCTGGTGGCCTGTGGATGGTCGTGTATTTTTACGAGTAAATCTAGGAATACTTCGCCCTTCTCCCTTTCGTCTGCCGTGATGTCCTCTTTGGTGACGCTTGTGCCCTTGATTCTCTTGAATGTATTCCAAAACAGACTGGGGTTACGTAGGTCAACTGAGGTTCCCATCTGTTTGCCCTGAGTCGACAAATCTCTGATCTAAGTAGATTGTTAAGAGGGTTCCATTGCTGTTTAGCCATTTCATTAGGGTGCAATTTAATGTAGCTACATAGTTTGTAGAAAGCCTGTGCATGTCGTCGCTAGCTTTAATCATAAATATACACATGAGTGATGCTAAATCTTATTATCTTTATGCAAAGAATGTATTATTTTCTCAATAACCTCCAAATCGTGAGCTCATCTATAATTTTGTATATGAAATTAGTGAATTTACTCATAGCAGTTTTGTTGTCTTAGCCTCCTGGACACTTTCACGACTCCAACTAATAACCAAATTAATTAAATTTAAGAAGACTTTGCCTTAAATTGCTTGTGTACCCATGTACGACCACAACAAACTGAAAACAGTGAAGCGTTGAGGAAGTATTTCCAATTGCTGAAAGAATGGTGTTAAGCTTCCCAAATAGTCGTGCCCATCAAATATGTTTCTGGCGCTGGCTAAATGAACATGGCGACTTCCTGGTGTCAGGACAGGTACACGAGCTCTTCTGCGTACCCCCTCCATGAAAAAAGCGAACACACAATAAACACTACCACCTCCGAATTTTACTGTTGGCACTACACACGCTGGCAGATGTAGTTCACCGGGCTTTCGCCATACCCACACCCTGCCATCGGATCGCCACATTGTGTACCGTGATTCGTCACTCCACACTACGTGTTCCACTGTTCAATCGTCCAATGTATACACTCCTTACACCAAGCGACGCGGTGTTTGGCATTTATTGGCGTAACTTGTGGCTTATGAACAGCCGCTCGAACATGAAATCCAAGTTTTCCCATCTCCCACCTAACTATCAGAATACTTGCAGTGGATACTGATGCAGTTTGGAATTCGTGTGTGATGGTCTGCATAGATTTCTGCCTATTACACATTACGACCCTCTTCAACTGTCGGTGGCCTCTGTCAGTCAACAGACGATGTCGGCCTGTACGCTTTTGTACTGTATGTGTCCCTTCACGTTTGCACTTCACTATGACATCGGAAACAGTGGACCTAGGGATGTTTCCGAGTGTGAAATTCACGCACACAGACGTGTGACACAAGTGACACCCAATCACCTGACGACGTTCAAAGTCCGTGAGTTCTGCGGAGCACCCCATTCTGCTCTCTCACGATGTCTAATGATTATTGAGGTCGCTGATATAGAGTATGTATTAACATAAAAACCAATCTAGCCATATAGGCATTCATCTAGTATTAGAAAAGAGTGATGGAAAGTACTTTCGTTACAAAAAAATGTAAATAAGTAAAATATATATGGCGTTCATAATGAATGAGAATGAAGTCCATGTCTTTCAACGTCAAAGTGAGATGAATATACTTACTCTTGTTTATTATACTCTATTAACTGCTGGTGGACTGTCATAATAAGTGGCTGTATTTATTACCAAAGCTGACGTTGTTCTTTATTAGCAAAGCTGACGTTATTCTTTAATTAATTTGACTGAAGTTACGTAATTCATAGTTATATTTTTTCTTGACAGCAATAAAATTTTGGCAAACTTTTACGATGATGATTTTTGGGATGGCTTATAATCAGTAATGCAACATTGCTGGCAAAATTAATTATATTCTGAAAACGTTTCTTCAAATATTTACTGCTGGTAATGAAATGATTTTACAAAGGTTCAAATGGGACTTACTTTTTACAATAATTTTACAACTAGCATTGCGCAAACATACCTTCAGTAGTCTTGAGTTTCTTAAAAAAAATAATTCAATAATATTAGTTCCTCTTATGATAATAGTTAGTTGACATCTCTGTACATCCGTTTATAATCTCTTGTAAATCATAGCTGGTGGCTGGCAGGCACACTACTCCTCTCAACCTCTCGCTTCAGACCTGCTACCAACTCGCTTCACATCTCGCTTACTACTCACTTCCTACGAACGCTAAAGTGCGGTCTCTCCTGCCAACAATGCTTTCTGGTGCAGACAATCCCTGCTACCATTACAGAATGTATCCATACGCGTTCTCTCCCGCCCTTTTTAAAATTATATCAATTTGGGGTCTCTCTTGTCAACAATACTTCGGCGCAGACATTCCCTGCTACCACAATTATTTCCAACATAGCAAATATTAATTATTCCTACTTAATCCTATTAATAAAATATAAACATCTTACATAAATTGTGATTTGACAATAGACAATAGAAATATACACGTCTTACTTTGTGTCTGATTACTCTACACCTTGTCACTACATCACTTGCTTATAATGCCTGCTGGGCCATGCTTCCTCACCTGCGAGTGGTGTCGCAAACCTGCCTTGCAGAACTGGTTGCTTAATAAGGACCTTGCCCGTGTGCACTAGCCAAATATCTATAGGCCCCTTAACTTCTACCTTCTAGCCACAGCTGCGTAAAATTTTCGAGAATTCCGCAAATTGTGGCGCTTCAATAGCAGCAATATGCTAAGTACAAACCCGTCTTAACCGTATGCATTAACATACAAACTTTCGCATACACTGCATACAGTGGTACTAGACTAGTAACTTATCCACGAAATTGTGTGATATACACGAATATTAGTGGGCCTAGTAGTATGTGGCCTATTCAGAGCTGTAAGGATACTAACTGCCTATTGGTTTTTTGCACTGATATGTCTGTGTTTCCCTTAAGCCTTGTTTACCTTAATACTTTCTCTTAACAGTATGTGCCATACTTACAAGAGTGTCCCTGATGCACATGTTGTGTCTTAGCCTCATTTTACAGACAGACACTACATATCTCTTTATAACTAGTATGTAATTAAAACAATGCTTCTCTTATTAATGTTTGTTACTAGGGCTTAGGTCAATATGGTCATTCAAAATAAAGTGAATTTTTCTGTTTCTTCTAAAATATTTACTAGACATATTTCCTCAGTTGGCAGTCATATTCAAAGGCGTTGTGCTATTGCTTGTGCATTTCTGTTATTTTAGGTGTAAGGGACATAAAGACAATTTCATGATTTTGAGATTTTAGATGATCTGTGAACAAAAAAAAAAAAAAAAAAAAAAACAGTTTCAAATGGCTCTGAGCACTATGTGACTTGACACAAGAGGCCATCAGTCCCCTAGAACTTAGAACTACTTAAACCTAACTAACCTAAGGACATCACACACATCCATGCCCAAGGCAAGATACGAACCTGCGACCGTAACGGTCACGCGCTTCCAGACTGAAGCGCCTAGAACCGCTCGGCCACACCGACCGGCGGTCTCTGAACACTTTATTGAGACTTCTTCATGTCTATCCGTGGCATGTGTTCACACGTTAACTTTTAAAAATCTCAAAGGCTAAATTTACAAGACTGTCTGAGGAAATGACAAATTCATGGTCGTACTGTGTTATGTACTGCGAAAAATATGCTAAGGTTGGTTTTTATGCAGTACAGTTGTAATCTGACGCCAAATTTTTTCCAGTATGTTTTGACAGTGCATAGACATTTTTAAAATGAAGTATTCTGGTTTATGTAAAGCTCTCTTATATTTTCTTTTTATTAATGTATAGCGTATCAGCGTAAATACTTTGACTAAGATGTCATTGTAACCACATGAAGTTCGCTATCTCTTCTGTTTTTAGTTCAGGTATTCTGTTTCCTTCGTTAAGTAAGTATTTTTTCTCTCTATACAGGTTCTTAAATATGTCAACGGACATTATTTTTGGCGACAAGAGCAGTTGTTAATTATGCAGTCTGTGGTTGTCTGGTGTGTGTACTCAAGTCAACGTTTTGTAATTTAGAGGTCTAGAAAGTTTTTTTTCTGTTGCCCTTGCTGAATACGAATTCAATAACCTTTACTCTATCCCTGTACATGTAATTAATTGCATATATAATAACGAGCCAGTGCTAATGTATGATGTGTTTGCAAATTATGTTTAATAATTTAATTAGATTTGTCAACTCGTCCACTGATGTACAAGTTTGTTACCTCTAAGAAAATAACTTTTGGTCTGTCTTGATGTGATACCTGTAATGTGTTGTATCACAAGACTCGAACTCTTTATTGGACACTGATTTTTCAATACATAGTTCTAAGTAAAATGTAATTGATGTTTTTCATGGTAAGAATGCAAGTTTAATCGCGTTCTTTACTATTGGGTTGATAGGACTGTTTTCTTTATGAATTTTTTGTTGGGTCTGCAGTTTATGGGAGATGGAATGCATTTTTCTTTTGTTAAATAGAAATACAGTTTTAGTTAGGAATAGTTTAATGAGGGTGTTTTCCATGTGGACTTCTTTTGCTGAATAGCCTTGTTTCTTTTCACCCAGTCCTGTTTGTTCATGATTACTGGTACATTCCCTTTGTTATTATTAAATAATTTCCCTTTATAGTTCCTGTTTTCTCTCAAATGGTAGAAATATTTCCCATATTGAGGAAAAATATCGGATCAGATTAAACTTCCACTATTAACAAAAACTAATTTGAGAAAAAGCAAGAGAATACACGACCTAACATGATCACAAATTTATCTTTCTCTAGCGGAATCCCATACATTTACTCTATCAGGTATTAATATGTTGAAATGTGGCAGGGGAAAGAAAATATACATTGGAGTAGGCAGAAGGAATTTTCAAAACAATATTTAAACCACATCTGAATTTCACTGGCATGAAATTATCTTCATTTTCTCACAGTTTTTTTTATTTTTTATTTTTTTAAATCTAATTTTGTTCGTTTTCGATCGTTGCATCTTCTCTGGGCGGACGTCGGAAGACACCCGTTTCCATTCTTCGTTGATCCATTAACTCAGTTTTTTTTGTTACAAAGGGCAGCTAACCTTCTGACCGAACACGCTGAGCTACCGTGCCGACACACAGTTACAGCAACAAGTTTAGTGACATTACATAATGGCTGCCGGTTCCACCCACCGGTGAAAAAGGATATACGCTAAACATTTTTCAAGAAGTTGAAATTTACATGTGTGTTACGAAACATCGAGACAGTATTTTGAACGAACAGATGGAACTACAAAAAGAACCATTGAAGATTTCGCCAATGTTAATCTAAATGTTTGATTTTGAAATACATTCCTTTCTTCAGATAATGTGTTAACATTGGTGAAATTATCTACAGATGAAATTCTGTAATCTGTGTTACAGTCAAATTAATCATTATCTTTGGATGTAAAGCTCACTGCCACTGAAAACTCCACAATAACCAAATTTATACACTGATTGCCACAGGCATATAAGAAGATAATTATATAACTTACTTAAAAATGTCTTTGACATACGCTAAGAAGTCAATTTATGTAACCTGGAGGAAGATACAGTCGTGTGTTAACTAACGAGAAACACTAATAACTCAATTTCAATTTATTTGGAAAGATATTTTGTCTTCCGTAATGCCAGTAATGCAAATGATGGAGAGCTGTGCTCCTTAGTATCCCAGCAAAGAGTAAATAAAGATATACCCGACTGTTTATTCCAGGTTAGCCCCAGTCAGTCACCAGCCCGGATGCCCCATACGTTTCGTAACACAACGCAAAACATCCTTTTGCCAGTCCAATTTTTACACCACCATCTAATACTATTTACATAAAATAGTCCCAGAGACCTACCCATTTGTTAAATTTAAATGTAGCACAGTAATCATATCACCACTGAAGGCTCCAAATTATTCTCTTCCCAAAGAATCCAAGTTCTTACACGTCAAAATTTAGTTCCTTGCCTCACAAATATCGGAAATCTTTTTCTTCTAACTTTATTCCTGATTCTCTGCTGATCATGATTCCTTACCTGTAGCTGTCAGCAGTCCGCAAAATCAGCAACTCCATTCATTACGCAAGTAACTGGAATAACTGGATGAGAAATGGATGTGAAGAATCTGAGCGCAATACAAAACTATTCTTACTTTTGAGTAACGCTCGTACGCCGAAAGATGTTTAAGCAACATGAAAATCAAAAAATCTTAAGTGTAAATTGATGGAAAACCCTTTAAGGTCGGTAGGTTTATAGCTTCCGATCTCAATCAATTTCTATGTCTAACAAATTTTGTGGTTAGGAAAAGCATTTTAACAGTGATACATGAGAATCAGGTACAATTCCATGAAATTATGCCCCAAGGACATAAAACTGGAAAACTGATAAATCCAGTGCCTTGATATAGAGGTCCATCGATAATAGGTACTTTTTTGACCGCAAAATTATCTCTTATTATCAAATGAACAACGTTTGTCATTACGTCGGTCCTTATCTGTATATACTCGTAAGATAAAATCCGGTCTCCGTCTGCATGATTGCTTGCTTTGTACTGTGGTGTCACCGCCAGACACCACACTTGCTGGGTGGTAGCCTTTAAATCGGCCGCGGTTTCGACGTCCATCACTGTCAATACAGAACTCTAGAACTACTGTTTACTGATAATCAGTTGCTCCCATTCAGATTCTGGTATTCACAAGCACAAAAATTCAATTTTGGTAGTAAATAGTGCAATAAAATTACCGCTAAAAAGGTGGACATAAAATCTCAAATTCTGACATTGACTGAAGCTAGCAGCACATAAATATGCAACATAACATCAACTGAACTATAATGATCTTCCTTATATGACTGCCGGCCGTGGTGGTCTCGCGGTTCTAGGCGCGCAGTCCGGAACCGCGCGACTGCTTCGGTCGCAGGTTCGAATCCTGCCTCGGGCATGTATGTGTGTGATGTCCTTAGGTTCGTTAGGTTTAACTAGTTCTAAGTTCTAGGGGACTGATGACCTAAGATGTTAAGTCCCATTTGAACTCAGAGCCATTTGAACCAGTTGAACCTTATGTGACTGGCTGCTAACATTGTTAATAATAACTGTTCCTCAGTAAAGCTATAACAGAAACAAGTTATTATGTGGCGAATAATGGTTGGTCTAATCTCGTTAAACAGTCAGAACTCAGCGTGTCATAATTGTGTTTCAAGTACAGAAAGTCCCACTTCTAAGGTCCAGCTGTGTACAGTTCGGTAAGTAGCTTCTACGCACTGGTTGTTTTCTAATTTTTTAAACTTAGTTTCTCATCTAGGCAACAACCAAAACATTTGCTGCAATGGTCTTTTAATCTTCTTAGTATCATTTTCATAGATTGCAGGCAGTATTTAAATATATGTTGCCAAAATCCAAACAATATTCTCATCTCACTTTGGGTTTCGTATAACGCAAGTACGTTTATGCTTCCCCTTTGAGGTTGAATTATCACAATAGGGCTAAAGCTTCTCGAATTTATTGGCTAAAATTGTGCACCACATTACCTAGCATGTATTCCCAGAAAACTACCAAAGATTCTTCTAAGTCCTGTCACCTGTGTTCAAACTTAAAAAGTTCCACAGTAGATAAACTTCGTGAAATTATTCTATGTCCAGCTCATGCTAAGATTGTTCAACATGCAAATACTTGCAACTCCGAACACTCGCTAACTCGTGGAAATATTCTGTGTTAAATCTGTCCAACTCGAGAGAATTATTACAACTTTAAAATGCATAAAAATTCATGAAAAATCCGTATACTACTCTGTGATTGTCCCACTTGCAAAAATTATTGAAAGTTCGAAAACCCACTAACTCGCGACAATATTCTAAAACTACATTATCTGTTTATCAACAATTTTGCATTTAAGCTAAACATCTGCTAAACATCTGCATATAAAAGCATGTAGTGCACTTCAGCCAATTTGCCGTTTGTTGCGTGCCCTCTTGCAGGACAAAATCCTGAAATTTTTAATGGCAGTTGTGTACATTTGTTTCTTCAGTGTTAAGTTCCAAATTACGCGTGTGGCAGTTATTCATCATTGCATATTATAGACTTAAGCACTAACCTCTTTCCCAAGAGCAAGTAGTTCCTTTGCCATGGCAATTACGACTAAGAATTGTTACTGCGCCTTCCTCGACAGTTGCGATCCCTGAAATGAGTTGATGAGGGGGGGGGGGGGGTGATAGGTATGTATGTTGCGTCTGCGAGAAACGCCGAAGAAAGTCTGGGCTATCTCTCAACTGTACGCTCGCGATGAGCAAGAAAGTGAGTAAAATATGCATAATGAATTGGTCTGAAATCGACATGGTGTAGGAGGGAAGTGATATTTTTTAAGGTGGCTGTTATTTTAATGGACATTGCAAGTACTGTGGAATCAATACAGAAGGGTAAAAGCCAGTCGTTTCCTCTGCTCCAAAATCTCTTTGTTTCTGTCCTTCGGTACTGTCAATGTAATATTTTGCCGTGTTTCATGCTATCAGAATTAATTATCGAACCATTGCGTGGCACCACACATGCTCATACTCATGTCACGAGAGAAAAACAATTGGCAGGGAAACAGATTGGGAGGTTTCAGTGCATGCGATGAGAACCTCTTACTGGGTCACAGCGACGTTTTTTACGACACTTATTTCGTTGTTATTTATTTGCTGGCTATTTTTACTCAGTTATTTTAGCTCTAAAATACGACATACATTACATGTGAAAATTCTCATGTAACATGTAATGTATTAAGGTACAGTGTCAAGTGTATTCATTTTTGTACCCATCCTTATTATAGAACAGCGAAAGGTCTCCTGGCCACAGTTGCAGTGTGTCTATCCAAAGGCTTCCAGTGGTAATAAATATCGATTACCAACGTTTAATACAATTATTGACATATGTAAGCAGTTTAAAATGCTAACACGTCATACTCATTAAGAAAGATATGAGTATTGTTACATTAAATGTTTAGCGCAGTAAGTCAAGCATTAACTCATTTGTAAAGTAAAATTACTTGTAATGAAAATAAAGTACTTTACTTATTATGGATTGTTCCTCTGACACGCAATTTTTCGGATCAAAACTTAGAAAACACACAACGTGCTAACGTTTTACAGTACTCTCCCCCCATTGCTACACCACAGGTACTATTAGCAGTGGCGGCCGGAGTGGCCGTGCGGTTCTAGAGGTTTAATTAGTTCTAAGTTCTAGGGGACTGATGACCTCAGAAGTTGAGTCCCATAGTGCTCAGAGCCATTTGAACCAACTATTTAGAACTCTACATCACGCTGATCTTCGTTGTTGTAGTCAGTAATTTAACATCTCGTTAATGCTGACCTATTTTAAAGGCACATTTTTTATATTTTTTGACAGAGTCAAAACAATTTTAACTTTCTTGTGTATTTTCTATATCTCTTTATATTACAGGATAACATTATGACGTCAACGATTTGTCTGAAAATAAAAATACTAACTTGCCCTTTTTCTGTGTTGACCTTTTAATGTGCCATGCTCTTGCGTGAACGTAATTGGCACTGATGAAATCTTCAGTTTCTGTCCTTGTGGCTTCGTTGAAATTCTGCGACGTTTCGAGGAATGCCACTTCCATCATCTTTTTGCGAAATATCGAGGTTGTGTGGGTGTCCCATTTAGAGAATGTAACGTATTTAAGTGCAGATATTTTTATAAATTATACCTTAATATTGACGCTTATCACTGCCTTGGTTGTTTCCCTACGTCGAACTGTCTTCTTGCAACCATGTCACGAATTTTCGACGTGATGTTTTCTTCATGGTCGTGAGTACACTGCTAAGCAGACAACGCCTTTCGTTATACACTAACCGTTTTCCGACCACGTGTCCTACTTCAATTTCTGACCGTCTTCCCAGGGGAGAATAGACATTAATAGCTTGCTCTTGCCACACCTACTTGAAGGTACCATGCAACCTACAAATAGACGTCTTGTGACAGCTATAACTTTTGGTCTGCAAATGACGTGAATACTGTCGTAATGTCGATCGGCGCGCCGTCCTCAGTCAACAGCACAAAAACCGGCACTTAACAGCCGTTACACCCCGCGTACACCTGAGCGGCGGCCGACTCTCCCCAGGTGCGGCGTGTCGTAGGGGCTGTGGACCGCCGTTCGACTCTCGGTGCATTCAGTGCGCAGACTCGCAAGGAGTGAACTGCTGGGTGCACGCTTGGCTTAAGGCTGCTAGAACAGGGTCCCTTGCCGAACTCAGCTGTCGTCCCTGCTGACGAGATTATCATGGACCCTTATCTCACTAAATTCTTTGATTATACTCTCCCAAAATCCACTAGCTCGGCGCAAAAATCGCTTTCTCAAATTTAAACATATGCCCCTCGTTGAGGCTGCGTTTTTCCAGTGTTGATCTGTCTTTATGTCCCAAATGTACGCATCTAACGTTCCATCCAACGTTGCAGGATGCTGTGCTATGTTTGCCGGATCTATTGGGAGCCACTCTCTCAAGGAATGTCATATATAGCCGGTATTCGCAAGTGTATTTTGTCCTTTACTGAACCAAACACATTATTCGTTTCTCGTGGTGATCGGAAGGTTGCCCTGATGTTATCTTTTTTCGAAGATTCTTCCAGTTTTGGCTTATGCGAGGCTCTGTTCATCTTTCTGTACCTCTGATTTCCTGATGGATGTATCATTCGTTTTCTTCGACGCACGTCAGTCTGTTCTTCGCTCTACTTTTTTTTGGCAACATACAGTTCTATGGTGTTGCAGAGTACCTCCACACCGGCTGATGAAAGCTCGTTGCATGAAAGTACAGATCTGAGCGAGTCTTTTTCGTGGATTGCGTGTCCTAGTGTCTTCTTTCTTTTAGTGTTCAACCCTGACGTTGGTTTGCAGCAGAGCTCTATCCTCTCTTCTGTCTGCCTTCCTCTTCATTTCCACGTATGTGTTACATCCAGCGTCGTTCATGATCTGTTGCATGTATGATATCCTTGGTCGCCCCCGTCAATTCTTTCCCTCAATAGCTCCTCCTGCTATTGTCCCAATGATGTTGTTGTGCACTACAAGTTTGTCTATTCTTGTTTGAATGTGCCTCCACAGAGATCTGGTTTCCTCTACTCTTCTAAGCACCTCTTCGTTTGTTACTTTGTCTCTCCAGCTGATCTTCATCATCCTTTTATACCACCACATCTCCAGGGTCAAAGTTTCACATCCGTATAGGGCCACACTCCAAACGAAACCTTTCATGATACGTTTCCTTATTTTCAGACTGATGTTGTTGCTGGTGAGTAAGCTCCTTCTCCGATTAGATGCAACTAAGATAATTCATAAATCAGAAACTACATGTATTCTGGAGGTCATGTTTACAAGTCCACATTGGTCTTTCCCCTTCTGTAAATGTGTTTAGATATGTTATAGATTTCTTGGATATTGAACTATTTAGCAAGTGTTAGTAGTCTCTCGTTTCCACCTTAGTGGCTAGAACGTCACGTTCCTCTCCAGTGATTAAGTGCATCTGGGTTTTCCCAGCCTGCCGGTTTATCTGCTCCCTGAAACCGCAACGCCCCCCTACTATCGAGGATACCCTGCAAGATGTCGGATATGGTCCTGCTGATACTATCAGTTCCATCTTCCCATGACGGTCGAGGGATTCCGATTAACGCCAACAGCAGTCTTGATAAACAAAGATTCTGATACTGTCGGCATTCGGCAGGTACTGGTATTTCTACTTTTTACACGAGGCATATCTCAGCCATCTCAGAAACAAATAACGTGGAAATACAGTATATGAACGAGAAACTCCATGGTTGTTCTTCAGTTATATTCGATATGTAATTTGCGTTATTCCTATCCACGTCGTGCTTTTGCACTGATATGCAAACCATCTGCATGTAAAGCGTGTACTGCACTTCAGCTAATTTGCCGTTTAATGCATGTCGCGTTCAAGATCAAGGTCTTGCAGCTTTAATGAACATTGGTGTAGAATTGTTTCTTCGGTACTAAATTACAAAGTACGTGGATGACAGTCTTTTGTTATGGATTACTATTATTTAATGGATTACTATTATGTAAAGCACTAACCTGTTTCCCAAGAGCATCTAGTCCAGTTACGTCTGAGAGTTCTTACTGCGCCTTCCTCGGAATTTCTGGTCGTTGAATCAATATTTGGGAGGTGACAGATAAATATGTTGCGTCTGTGAGAAACGAGGCAGAAGGTTTGGGCTGTCACTCTATTGTACGTTGGTAATGAACGAGAAACACATTGATTAGGACATGAAAAAGGAAGTGGTCTTAAACTGACATGGTGTAGGAAGTAAGTCATATTTTTAAGGAAGTATTATTTATTATGATAGCTGTCATTTTAATAGCTACGGCAGGAACTGTCGAATCAATACGGAAGACTAAAAGCCACACGTTTCTTTTCTGCTCCAATATTTATTTGTTTGTCTATTTCAATATTTCGTATTTTTTCATACCCTTTGGTGTTAATGTTATATTTTATCTGCTTCATACTCTCGGAATTGATTATCTAACGAATATGTAGCACCATGTAGTCTCATATTCATCTCATAAGAGAAACACAGTTGGGCAGGAAACTAACAGATAAGGAGTTAGCACTTTGGATGAATGCAGTGAGAACCTGTTACTGGATCACATAGCTGCAGCGACGACTGTTACAATAGTTTTTATTAATATTTACTTGTTGACTACTTTTAGTCAATTACTTCAGCTCTAAGATACTACATACATGCCATGGTAAAATTCTCATATAGAATGTGATATTTTAAGATACAGTTATCAATGTATTCTTTTTCCCAATCTTTATTGCAAAACATCAAAAGATCACTGGTCCCAGCTGCAGTCTGCCTATTCAGTGGTTTCCAGGGGCAACAAAAAATTGATTATGAATATTCATTATAATTATTGACGTATGAAGGCAGTTTAAAATGCTGCCAAATTATAATCATTAAGTGTTTAGCACAATGCGTCCAATATTTATGCATTTGTAAAGTAATGTTGAAGATGTTTCATGCATGGGAGGCTGATTAATTAAGTAATTATTACTTCTTTGGGGGAGTTGGGGGGTGGGGGACAGAGGGGGTTACTTCTATGAAAAAAAGTATTTTGAATCAAGGAGGATCAAGGGGAATAAGGCAAATTACTTGTTATGGAAACAAGTTAGTTTACTTTATATGGATTGTTCCTGTGACAAGTAATTATTCAGATATAAAACCCAGAAAGCACACTATATACTATTCTACTACGGTACCTCCCCCCGGCGCTAAACCACAGATTCTTAAATTTGGAACTCTGCAATACTAAACGTCACTACTGTATTGAATAATTTAATATCTCGTTCAAACATACATATTTTAAAGTCAAATTTTTAATTGTTTCGTGGCAAGTTCAAGCCTATATTTATTTTCTTATGTATTTATCAAACATTTTATATTACAGAATAACATTACCGATGTCAAAGATGTGACTAAGAATAACAATACTTACTTGTAATTTTTCTCTCTTGACCTTTCAAGTGAGCCGCGCTAGTACGTGTACGTTACTAGTGGCACTGGTGAAATGTTCTTGGGTTTCCCTTCGTACGGCTTCGTCGAAATTCCAGGACGTTTTGATCAATGTCACTCCTACCACCATCAGGTGAAGTGTTGAGGTTACAAGGGTGATCCATACACAGGGTGAAACGGGTATAACAGCAGTGGTACCTTAATAAGTACACGCATGAATGTGTCAGTTGTCTTTTCTCTCCGTCGTACAGTCTTCACACAAAGGCGTCACAATCTTTACTACTCGATGTTTTCTGCACGGTGTGAACCACACCACTTCGGTATAGCCTAACCGTTTTGCGTCTAGGTGTCCACGCTTCAACACCTGAACTGCTGCCCAGGGGAAAATAAGCATCAATGGTTTGTTCTTGGCACACATACTTGGAGAGGCTAACCAAACTACAGGCATACGACTCGTGTTAGCTATAATTATGAGTCTGCAAATGGCGTGAATACGGATGTAATGTCGTTCAATACACCGTCCTCAGTTACATCCCGTATATATGCGAGAGATGGTGGACTCTCCCCAGGTGCGTCGTGTGGTGGGGGCCGCTGGCCGCTGTTCTACACCTCAGTGCATTCAGTGTTGCCCAGACTGGCGAAGTGTCAACTATTGGGTGCGCTATTGGCGTAAGGCTGCCAATACAGGGTCCCACGCCGAACTTAGCTGATGGCCCTCGGCTATTGACGAGACTGTTATGGAGTCGTATCCCACTAAATTCTTTGATGATGCTCTCCCAAAGATAACTAGCTCGACACAACATATTTGATGTCTCAAATCTTAACGTATGCTGTACATCAGTCTGGTTATTCGACCTGTTGTGCTGCCGTTCATGAATAATATTCCAAGGGACGTTTCCCATATTCGAGGGAATATAGGACCTCATGGGACGACAAATGTATTCCGGAAATTTCATTATTCTACATAAATTACTTTTTGGTGCTGCAATTCTTTCCATCTGTCTATTTTAAAATTTTGAAAACATGTTTGTTTTTAATGAAATATTCCACCACGTTCAAGAGTTTCCAGTTCAGGGATCCTAGTTCGACATAAATCTCTTTAGAAGGTTTGCTGTGAGTGTAGGTAATCAGTAACTAACCAAATTTGTATTTTTAAAATTTTTTGTGGTGGTCACAAAGTATCCCCCACGTCCTTGGAAGTACGTGTGAGTTATTGTTACTGAGTGTATATGCTAAAAGACAGTTTCAGGTACTGACCCTACTTACACATTTGTACCTCTTTAAAAAGTGTGTTTTTATTATAAATGGACTATCATAAAATGTTGGTGCAGCGGCGTGTACCTGGCGAAGAGATCTTTTGCTTCTATGTTTTGCCTGACAGAATTTAAAATGGAAGTGTTCATAAACAGTAAAATAATTAAGCTTTCAATAGCATACAGCGTCTTTCGTGACCAACGTAATAATGAGGAAAATGACCCGTGTTAGACGTGAATACCAAGGCACCGAGCAGTGCCGACATACGGTAACACCTGGTCCTCCGCTAATTCAGAATTAAATGTAGTCAATTTGACCATAATCATCAGTAACTGTTATCAGTGCTAGCGAGTAGAATTAGTAACAGTCGGTTATTTTACAACGCTCTGAACATTCGTGCAAGGGTCAAAACTGCAGACTAGTAATACTTCAGCTAACCACACTTTGCGCGAGTATACACAGTCAACACCGAATTCCTCATGTGAAAGAACATGTGAAAGCTAAGTAAAAGATCTAGCAAATGGACACAATGATAGATTGGCGAAATGACACTTCTGTCTCAAATAAAAATTCCTGTTCAGTAAGAATGTACTTTCTTTAAAATCCAACTGACACTTCGGTGAAGTAGTGGCCTCATTAAACACTAGGACAGCGAGCAGTTCCTCAGCAAAACAAACCAACGTATTAAGGACTGGAAAGCGAGTGCCTGAAGTGTAAAGTATTTCAGCTCCTTTAACGGGATAAAATATCCGATATTCATATCTACGACGCACTAAGTCACTTCAGCTCAAAATGAAGTGTGCCTTGTAACACTATAACATCTAACCCTATAACAGGTTCATCGTATTTATAAGAAGGTTGCACACTACCTGTTTCAGCTGGGCACAGGATCGTCGGTTCGTTTGGGTGAGCGGACCAAAGAGGGAGGTCATCGGTCCCATCGGACTAGGAAAGGATGGTGAAGTATGTCGGCCGTGATCTTTCAAAGGAACTATCCACCATTTTCCCGAAGCGGTTTAGAGAAACCACGCAAATTTTAAATCAGGGTTTGAACTGTCGTCCTCCGGTATGCGAGTCCAGAGTGCTAACCACTGCGCCACCTCGATCGGTCTGATCACACATTTCTCGCGCTCGTTTTCTTGCTTTCGTTATTTCGCACCTTTTCTGATGGAATAATTAATGTATACCGAGTCCTTTCAATAGATCAATGCACGAGTGGTGGGGTAATAACTGTATACCGTTAGCGCTGTCGTGTGTCCTGTAGTTGTTCGCTTGGACCTGTTCTCTCGATCACAATTTTGTTGCCAGATTATTCTTCTCCGAGGTCAGTATACATAAATTCCGGACCACTAGCATCGCTTCAGGTTCATATTTTCATTTGCTGTACGCGGTGCCACTGTCCGCAACTGAAGGTGTAATGTGTGAACTTTGTTTCACTGCGTTACATAAATTCAAAAATATTTCGAATTATTTTCTTTTTTTTACGAAGAACAGGTTATAATACAAAATCACAAATTAACGTTCACTCAGTAGCGATTACAATGGGTTCCAAGGAAGTAATACAAAGCAAATACATCCACGTAAATTACTTACATCTTTAGGTCCCACTTTATCGAGTTAGCGATGCAAAATACCAGTATTTTCATTTGGTAGTCTTTTGCGGTAGCTACAGTATTGGTCCAAACTCTCCATTTACCCATTGTCAAGTAAAGTACAGGATGTCGCAGAAAAACGAACTCTAAAAGTGGAATGTTATTATAGGCAACAATGAAATGTCTGCCATGCGTTCCAGACAGGTCCGCCTTTTGCCGAGATGGAGCAGTGGAGCTGGTCAGGACGTGCCGTGGCTGTGAAGGCCTCTCACGAGGACGGTGGCTGTGCGTCGCTGCTGCTAGACGGGAATACCGCCGTCAATTCGGCGTTAGACGGAGCGATGCTTTACCGCCGTCGGCACATGAAATCATGTTGTGGGTGAAAAACTATGAAGCGACGGGAGATGCACTTAAGCTGAAATCGCCAAGAAGACCCAGAAACGGATAGAAAACGTTACTGGTGCGAGGATAACCTCAACAGCTTCACAACGCCCCTTACACGGCCAGAAAGCCACGTCTGGTGCGCTGCCTCCTCAATGGACGTACTCGATCACTTCTTTTTTGAGGACGAACGTGAACTTGCGACCACAGTCACATCTCAGCGGTATGCTGCAATCGTTGGCACATTCCTCGTACCTGAACTTGAACAGTTTCCGGACAATAAGTATTGGTTTCGACAAGAAGGTGCTACGTCATATTCTGCTCAAATTTCAATGACATCAGTGAACAGAGGGTTTGGGAACCACATCATTTCAACGACTAGGGACATTTTGTGGCTTTTGAGGCCTGCAGGCTTAACGATCTGAGACTATTTCTTTTGGGAGTCCCTTAAACAAAGGGCGCAAGATAGACTTCTGCAACACAATTGCCGAACTGAAAGACAGCATTCATGCTGAAATCTGAATCATTCATATAAAGTTGCTTGTATGTCGCACAAACGATTTACAGCGAAGATTGCACGGTGGGTCAACGTAATAATGGTGCCCATCTACAAAACATCATTTCCCAAACATGAACGGTGTGTGAAATGGCAATACGCAAGTGTTTCGTTGTTGTGATTGAAAATTTCTTACAGTATATTTCTCTAACTGTTTCGCTGTATACAAATAGGCCCCGCTTTTCTACTACACACTGTATTTGTCAACAGTTACAGATTTCTCCCGAATACGCTCACAACCTCTACAACTCTTCCTACGCGCTTAGTGCCCCGTTTACTGTATTCAATAATTCTTCAGTTGGTGTCCCTTTCATACTCACCTCCCTACAACTGTTTGTGTGTGAGCGTGCCCCACGCTGCAGACTTCTACGCCAGCTACTCTCGTTGTTACGGCCTGTGAACACAGCACTGGTCCGTTGCTAGGCAATGTTCTTCTGAACTGGCCAACCGAGTTGCCCTTGGCGCATTTAGAAGAAATTTCGCTGCTATATATTGCCGTACTTTTGCAACCGGGTGGACACCGGGCACCTACTAATGAAGGTAAAGAACATACGTATTCTGTGATATACCTTAAATAGTCTGTGTACCGTCCTATCCACGTTGAACGATATGGATTACGGAAGGCCAATATATACTTTCTTAGACGTGAAACAGCTGAAAATAAAAGCTCACTTGGGTGTATAAATGTGTACAAAAAGAAAAACATGACAAAATAATTGTTTGGGTATAATAAAGAATGAGGATTCGTTTCTGTGACACATGGCCAATATTCGTGGTTGGCTGATGCGCTTTTTGTCGTGGAGGTTTCCATCTATTACTATTGCGTCAACATTGTGTTTGGTTATCAAAGTAACTTGACCTGTTGGATTAGCTTGTCCTCCCTACATTGGGAAATGTTTGTCTTTTAGTGTTTAATGTATCAGCCACATATAAAGTGAAATAATCAATGCTCCCTCGAATAATGATATATGTGAAACAGCCGACTAAACGCCATGCCTAAAATTAGTCTAGTCTAACTTTCTGGCTTATGCTCCTCTTCGTCGTTCATAAACTAATCTATTAGCTCTAGACTTTTGTTTTCGCCATTTGCAATAGATGGCAGCAAGCGGAAAGTGGTGGTGCGGGTGGCAGGTAATAAGTGCCATAAAATGAGCTGATGCATCTGTGAGCATAGTGCCATCAGAATATTTGTGTGTTTGTGATGGCGTCATAGAGTTAATCTCGACGGAATATGTCAACTTCCGTGCGCAGTTCTAGTCCTCTGCTAGAAGTAAAAATTTTCTGCGTTAACATGAAGAAATCTGCGGCAGAGGCTCATGAAATGTTTGGTAAGATCTATGGTGAGTTACCTACTAGTGAAATAACTCGCAGAGAATGGTTTCAGTCCTGGTGATTTTGACGTAGAATACCGGAACGGCGAAGGAAGAGAAAAGACTTTCGTAGCTATTGGAACCCACGGAAACAATCACAGGAGTTAGTTCTCGAAAGCAATTGATGCATTTGAGCCCAATACTGAAAAAAAGTGGCCACAATACAGCGACCGTCATGAAAAGGTGATTTTGCAGCATGACTGTGCCACGGTTTGATGATGCCAAGTTAGGAAGTGATGAAAATACAGAACAATACGTAGTGTAAAACTATTTTGGCAAATAGACTTAACGAAGTCAAAGATCGAATAGGACGGGGTTCTGAAGAAAGATGGAAACGGTCAGTCAGACTGCTGAAACTGTACAGGCTAGAAATAAGCAATCGAGATCCCAGGTCTGGTTTCATGAAGATTGTTGGAGGAAGATAGAAGACAGAAGAAAGGACTGAGGCAATAAAAAGAATGCTGGAGAGGAGAACAAGAATTACTGTAAAAGAATACCAGGAAAGGAGAAGTACATAAGGAACATAGGAGGAAAAAGAGAGAATTTGAAAAACGGTGGACTGAGTTAGAAGAGAGTAAGACTGCTCATGAAACAAGGAAAATATATATGTGAGTGAAAGATCTAATGAAACGATCTGAGCTCAGAGCAGTTACCTGTAACTGGAGGAAATCTGATTAGAGGAAAAGATCAATTTTAGACAGATGGGTGGAGTATTTTAGTTTACTGAATACAGAAACGGAAAACGAAGGTGAGGTTGATGCTAGTATCGTAGAGGAACTGCAGCAAGAAGTAAACAAAGGAGAAGAGTCTCAGGTATCAGCCGACGGACCTACACTGAAGAAGTTAACGGTAGTATCAAGACTCTTAAAAACAATAAAGCTCCGGGAGAAGACAATACTACGACAGAAATGAGAACATATGGCGGAGAAAATCTAATAAGGGTTTTGTATGGGACTATAGTGGAAAGAAAATATGGCAGGACAATGGAATACAGTAATACTCTGCCCTATGTAGAAGAAACACGACAAAGCCGACCGTGCGAGTGATAGTGGAATTGCAATGCTCGATATAGTGCATAATGTATGCGGAAAAATCATAGCTGGCCTTCTAATAAGATATATATATCGATGTCCACCAGCTGTTCATTTATTTCAAACAAGCTTACGATAAAATCAAGAGGGATCAGCTCTCGAAGGCAATGCAAGAGGCAGGCGTACCCAACAAACTGGGAAGACTAGTTCAAATGACTTGAGAAGAATAGTATCTAAGGCAAAGTTTGAGGGAGCATTATCAAAGGCATTTGAACTTAACCGAGGACTGCGGCATGGTAATGTGTTCTCTACTATTCTGTTCAATGTCGCCTTGGACAGGGTAATACGTAAGACACAAAGTGGCAACACTGGGGTACCAGTATTTAATAGAGGGACGTAACGATCTTACATATATGTATACACTGAAGAGCCAAAGAAATTGGTACACCTGCCTAAAAACGTGAAGGGCCTCCACCATCACAAACAAGTGCTGCAACACGAAGTGTCATGGTCTTGACTAATGCCTGAAGTAGTGCCGGATGGAACTGACACCATGAATTCTGTAGGGCTGCCATAAACCCGTAATAGACGAGGAGGTGGACATCTCTTCTGAACAGCACGTTACAAGGCATCCAAGATATGCTCAACAATGATCATATCTGGAGATTCTGGTGGCCAGCTGAATGGCTTAAACTCAGAAGAGCGCTCCTACAGGCAAGCCACTCTGTGGCAATGCTGGACGTTTGGGGTGACGCATTGTCCTGATCAAATTGCCCAAGACCGTCGGAATGCACAATGGACATGAATGGATGCAGGTGATCAGACAGGATGCTTACGCACTTTGCACCTGTGAGAGTCGTATCTAGACGTATCAGGCAGGAACACAGAACTGCACACTCTCCACACCATTACAGAGCCTACAACAGCTTGAACAGACCGCTGCTGACGTGCAGAGTCCGTGGATACATGAGGTTACCCCCATTCCCGTACACGTCCATCCGCTGGATACAATTTGAGAGGCAGCCCTGAGGAGGAGGATGGGGTAATGTGGGGTGGGATGGCTACCAGTAAGGCGGTGGAAGGCTGACCAGTACTTGGAGGAGTTGACAGGGAAGGTGGAGTTGAGCCGTGTGCATGTCTGACGCCAGTCCTGGCGTTTCTTTGCTGTAAGGAGGTTCCGGATATGTCGCTGTAATTGCCGGTGGCGGGTGAGAGTATCCCGGTCACGAGTGCGGAGGAAGGAGCGGTAGAGCCTGCGGGATTCACGCAGAAGAAGGACGGCCTGTGGAGGAAGCGTAGGGCGGTGAGGGTGGATGAGTTTGGTAGGGACATGAGCCTCCACAGCGTCAGTGACGGTCTTCTGAAGGAAGGAAGAGGCATGGGTGATTTCATCAGGGTGGTGGAAAGTGAGGGGGTGGCTTTCAACCTGTAAGGCAATGGATTCCCGGTAGGCATCCCAATTGGCACGGTGGTAGTCATGGACAGATTTTGGAGGGGCAGGTGGGCGGGTGGCTGCAGTGGCAGGACGGGTAGAGGAGATGGTGAGAAGGACAGGGAGATGGTCACTACCGACGGGATCGAGGACATCAACGGCAATGCGACCAAGGAGGTTGGGGGAAGCGAGGATAACATCGGGGGTGGAGTTACTTTCAGGACGGGTGTGCTGTGGTAGAGGAACAAGGTCACCATGGAGGGTGGCAAGGAACTGATGCCACCGCCGAAGGGTGGCAGGGTCACGGCTGTGGATGTTGAGGTCAGCGGTGATCACATAGGTGGAGAAGGTACGGTCAACATGGGAAATGAAGTCAAAGGGGAGAGGAGCTGTGGGGCGAATATAGATAGTGGCACAGGTGACGGTGAGGGAGGAAAAAAGAGGCTGAGGAGAAGGTGTTCGGTTGGGTCATTGAGGAGGGGTTGTGGCCGGACAGGGAGATGCCGGAGGTGGCCGATAGCGACCCCGCCTCGAGCTAGGGGAAGGGGATTGTCAGTGCGGTGAAGGAGATAAGGGGAGATGTGGACCACATGATGGGGTTGGAGGAAGGTTTCATTAAGGATGAAGGAGTCAACCTGGTGCTGGGAGAGGGTATGCATGAAGAGGTATTTGTTTGCAGGGAGGGAGCGAATGTTGAGGTAGAGGAGACGATACTGTTGAAGAGCCATGGGGTTGGGTGTGGGAAGGGTGTGGGAAGGGGAGAGTGGGGCTTAAACGAGGGTGTCTAGGCGGGTGAAGGTAAAGTGGGCCTGGTTGTGGGAGTATGTGGCGTAGGTGTTTAAGTGGAAAATAGAGCGGGCAGTGAGGGAAATCTGCTGGAGTGTGTGGGGGCGCTGGATGGGGTGGATGTTCTGCAGGACGACAGTGAGGAACCGGATGATGTCTTCTGCTGTAGGGGGAGGACGGAGGGAATTGTTAGGGTGGATAGGTGGGTCAATGGGGCGAACGGGGACAGTGAGTTGAGGGTTGGTGGGAGGGGGCTTGGCTTTGCATTTGGAGGAATAGGTGGGGTGAGGTTCATTGCAGGTGTTGCAGGATGGGGGGGAGGCGAGGTTGGGACACTGTTTGAGGAAGTGGGAGGCTTTACAATGGGGGCAGGTGGGTGGGTTCTTGCAGTTTTGGGTGAGGTGGTCATTGTACAGAAGACAACGCTGGCAGCGGTACGATTTAGGAGGGGAACGGGACGGGTCAACAGGGTGGCGGCGGTTGAAAATCAGGGCTCCCTGCGTGAGGAGGTGGTCGATGGAGGAGGCGGACTCTGTAAAGATACGCATGAGGAAAGTAGGGCCAGAGGAGTTGTAAATACGGCGGGCAGAGCGGACTTCCAGGGAGGGGTGGGCATTCAGTTCCGCCAACACCTCAGCCTCCGAGACCACAGGGCTGAGTTTTGTGATGACGGCAGTGAGGGTCGGCGGACGACGAGGCGGTTGGGGTTGACAAGGAGAGGAGGATGTAAGGAATGCGGTGAGGGATGCGTGGGGCCCAAAGGTGATGCGGGGAAGGCGCCGGGGGAGATCAGTATGGAAGGACGGAGAGGGAGACTTGATGAGGACAGAGTCTCTGTGAGGGATAAGTTGGGTGATGGGTGCACTGGGGATGTACTTCCGGATTTCAAGGGTGAGGGTGCGGGCATCCAGGAATTTCGGATCAGGGTTGTCTAAGACAAAGGTATACAGGGAGGGGGCTGGAGAGGAGGGAGGTGGGGTGGTATCCATAGTGGGGTCAGTTGGAGGTGGGGCGGGCAGTGGCTTTTTGGAGGAAGGAGTAGAGGAGAGGTCGCCACTGGGCTGTTTGGAAGATTTTTTGGCGGGTGTTGCCTGGGAGGAGGGATGAGGGACTGGATGGATGGGTAGGTGGTGGGAGGCAGGGCCCTCCTGTGAGGCAGTAGCACCGGAAGAGAGGGTAGGGCGCTCTGTGGCGGCGACTGTGGCGCGGCGGGCGGAGACTCTGGCAGGGGAAGCAGCGGTAGTTGCAGGGGGGAGAGGGGGAAAGTCGTCTCGGCGGGCGACAGGAGGGGGAGGGGGGTTGGGAGCAAGGACAGAGGCAGGAGCGGGAGAAGCAGCAGGGGCAGTAGCAGGGGTAGGAGCAGGAGTGACGTACAGGTGGGGATACATCGATGGAGAGGAGATAGATGGGGAGGAGACTGTGAGTAGGGGAGGTGCATGAGACAGGTGAATCCCAGAGGAAGCACTCCATGACGTTACAGTGGGGGCAGGTGAAGGAGAGGTGTAGATGATGGTGGTAGTTGGGGCGTCCATGATCGCAGGCGGCAGCGAACACCGAGGGACGGCGGCAGCGGCGAGCACCGAGAGACGGCGGCAGAAGAAGCGGCGAGCACCAAGAGACGGCCACAGCGGCGGCGGCGGCGGCGGCGGCTGAAGAAGCGGCGACCAGGTGGCGGCGGCGGCGGAAGAAGCGGCGACCAGGTGGCGGCGGCAGAAGAGGAAGCGGCGAGCACCGACAGACGGTGACGAAGCGGCGGCGGCGGCGGCGGCGGCGGCAAGCACCGGGCGGCGGCGAACAGACGACGACGGCGGCGGCGGCGGCGGCGGCGGGCAGCAGTGACGGCGTGTAGACGGGCAACAACGCGACAAGCACGGTTGGGGCTCTTCCATGTCGAAGATACACCCTGAGAGTAGCCCAGGCAGTGCGAGTCCTCGATCGATGAGGAAGTGAGGGAATCCAACCCTCGAATGTTGGACTAGGTTTTTTTTTTTTCTTTATTGTGATTTCATGCCTCTGCCCCATATGGGCAGGGGAGGGCTGTCAGCAGCACAATCCGCCGCTCTTCAGCCGAGTGACATGACAACTAAAACAAGAATAAAAGAATACATACATAAGAAGGTAAAAAAGGGGAACATAAAACAGAGTAAGGGTAGAAAATGGAGGTAAAAGTACACTGACATGTAGACGTTCATTGGGGACAGTTAAAAAAGTCACCAGAAAGTTAAAAAAACACAGTTGGCGATTCGTAAAACACAGAGAAGACACTCGATGCGCATGCACAGGTTAAAAGTTGGCCACAGTATTAAAAACACTCCGAAACAACACACTTAAAACCCACTGGGAGCACACACGACGAAGAATAAAACTACCAGGAGGGACCTGCCGAGGGAAAGGTCAGAGAGGATGGAAAAGGAGGGGAGAGCATGGGGCAGCTGGGGAAGCGGCGGGATGAAGAAAGGAGGGGCAACCGTGGGTTCACGAAGAGGTAGGAGACACATGGGGTGGGAGAGGAAAAGGGAAGACGGGGCAGGAGGGAGCGCAGAGACACTGAAAGAAGGCACAAGAGATGGACGGGGAGTAGGAGGGGAAATCCGCTCAGAAGGAGGGAGGGGGAGGAGAGGGAGCTCTGAGGAGGAGGCAGGAAGAAGGGGTTAGAGTTGGTAGGAAGGGTAGATGTCAGGGCGAAGCTCATCATCCGGGAGTGGTAAACGGTGGAAGTTGTGTTGGGAAAGGAGATGGAGGGTGTGGAGATGGAGAGAGGGAGGGACACAACGGTAAAGGCGCGGCAACTGGTTGGGAGTGGAGAGGAAGGGAGACACCAGGGGGTTAAGGGGATCAAGGCGGCGGACAATATATAGTGTGCGGATGTGTTCAAGAAAAAGGAGAAGGTGGGGGAAGGGGATGAGGTCATAGAGGATGTGCATGGGGGACGGAAGGCGGATGCGGAAGGCGAGGCAGAGTGCATGGCGTTCGAGGATTTGGAGGGCTTTATAGAACCGGGGAGGGGCGGAATTCCAAGCGATGCTGGCATAACAAAGGATGGGGCGGATCATGGATTTGTAGGTGTGAAGGATGGTGGAAGGATGCAGACCCCACGTCTGGCCGGACAGGAGTTTCAGGAGGCGGAGGCGGTTGTGAGCTTTGTTTTGGATGGTAAGGAGATGGGGAGTCCAGGTGAGGTGGCGGTCGAGTGTGAGGCCAAGGTATTTGAGGGTAGGAGTGAGGTGGATAGGACGGCCGTAAATGGTGAGGTAGAAATCATGGAGGCGGAAGGAGCGGGTGGTGCGGCCAATGATGATCACCTGGGTCTTGGAGGGATTAACACGGAGGAACCACTGGTTGCACCAAACGGTGAATTGGTCAAGGTGGGTTTGGAGGGTACGTTGGGACCGTTGAAGGGTAGGATAAAGGGCTAGGAAGGCGGTGTCATCAGCGAACTGGAGAAGATGAACAGGAGGGAGAGGTTTGGGCATATCAGCAGTGTACAGGAGATAGAGGAGAGGGGAAAGGACAGAACCTTGGGGCACGCCGACAGAGGGGTAGAAAGTACTGGAGTTGGAATTGTGGATAGTCACATAGGAGGGACGATGGGAGAGGAAGGAAGCAACGAGACGGACGAAGTTGATGGGGCTGGACTAGGGCAGAGCGGGTCCCTATATACGAAACCGGAGGGAGCGGCTATTGGCCACTGTCTGCACGTGGCTTAGCGGTGGCGCCCTCGCTGCACGAGAGCCGCTGCGCGGAATAGCCGCCGCGGACGCGGAGCCCTCTATGGGCTGACCACGTCCTTTTGTTCTGGCACGTGTTCGACTTCCGCGGCGTGAGGTACTAGAGTCATCCAGCCACATTTATTTGTCCCTTTTTAACAGAATCTTTGCAGGTATTTTCTCCATGATTTTATTTAGTTATCCCGCTGTGTCTCGCTGGGGTTTTATTTCGGGCTTTTCTGAATCTCACCTTTTTGAGATTGCTTTAAATTTCCTGTGGTGGGTTTAAACGTAGTTTTTCAGGTTATTCATCTTCTTCCATAGATTATGAAAATCTTCTTCGGTATAACATTAATGCAAGGGTGCTGATGACCTAGCTGTTTAGGGGCCTCCGACATCAATCGTCATCATCATCATCACCGAATGTCGACAGCATCAGAATCTTGGTTTAACAAGACTGCATCTTATTGTTCCAGGAGACTGCTGTTTGCATTAATCGCAATCCTTCGACTATCATGAGTCTATGGAACTGATGGGACCAGCAGGTTCATACCCGACGTCATGCGAGGTATCCTCGACAGTAGGAGGGCGCTGATGTTTCAGGGAGCAGGTAAACAGGGAGACTGGGAAAACCCAGGTGCACTTGGTCACTGGCGAGGAACGTGACGTTCCAGCCACCATGGTGGAAACGAGAGACTACCATACTTACTAAATAGACCATTATCCCGTAAAACTTGATCCAAGAAAGCTATAACATAATTAGATACACTTACAGAAGCACACAAGTAGTTTCTGACTTATGAATTATCTAAGTGTTGCAAATAATATTAAATTTTAAATTAATACTCGTACATTATCAAAGTCTTGGCTGAGATGGATAAACTATGTCTCAATGGATAGAGTCTGAAGAGCTCCGTCAGAGAGTATCAGAAGAATACAAGATAATTTAAACAATATGACAGACTATGTGTTCTGTACTATTAAGAGCTCAGTTTTACACAAAACAAGGAACAAAGTGACGAAAGTAGTCGCAGTGTAATACATTAGGCTACTCTGATTATCTGTAAATGTATTAACTCCTATCTTTATGTATATAACTCTACTGTACGTGTGTATGTCACTGAACTCCTAAACGGCTGGGCCGATATGAATGATTTCTTTTTGTATGCGTTTGGGTGGCACCCTGGATGGTTTAGATTCACAAATCAGCCCGGTAGATGGCGCTGCAGTCGGTATCTAGGTTATTCATCTATACTGCAACTAAACGGCTGGATCGGTTTGAATGATTTTATGTGAATGCATTCAGAACTGAGGAATACATTCATTTGCGTGATGCTATTGTTGGCAACCTAGATGGAATAACTATCAACGACATCGGTACTTCATCTATTCTTCCATCATCATATACTGGTAGCCTACGTCATATGCAAGAATATATTCAAGACCCCATGACTTTAATGTCTGTATGGAGGACCAGATTTGTTCATTACATTTACGTGTAATCCAGAATGTGATGAAATTAAAATTGCGTTATTGCCAGGTCAAACTGCAATAGACCGGCACAATATTACTGCACGTGTCTTCAGACAAAAGTTAAAATCTTTGATGAACTTGATTATACATTCCTCTGTATTTGGCAAAACACGTTGCTGGCTGTATTCTGGTGAATGGCAAAAACGAGGTTTGCAACACGCGCATATTTTGATTTGGTTGGTCGACAAAATCAGTCTGAAGAAATTGATAAAATTATCTCAGCAGAAATTCCGGATCGGAATATCAAACAAGAATTGTATGAGATTGTTACCGCTAACATGATCCATAGTCCATGCGTTGCTATAAACATGACAGCGCCGTGCATGGACAATGGAAAATGTACGAAACGTTTTCAAAAAAATTGTATAATTGATACAACCACTAATATCGATGGTTACGCATTGTATCGTCGTAGAGACACTGACCACGGTGGTCAGTCACGTCAGTTACGCGTGTCAAACGGTACAAAAGTTGACACTGACAATCACTGGGTGGACCCGTATTCACCATTGCTATGGAAAATCTACAAAACACACATAAACATTGAGCTCTGCAGTTCGGTGAAGTCGATAAAATATAGATGAAAATATGTCCATAATGGCAATGATATGGCTCTATTTGCTGTTCACAATGTTAACAAAAACGATGAAATAACGCGGTATCAAATGGGCCGATACATCAGCAGCAATGAAGAAGTTTGGCGTATTTTGGGTTTTCCGATACACGAAAGAGACCCTGCTATTATACATTTGGCCGTGCACCTTGAAAATGGACAGCGTGTTTATTTCACGGAAGAGACTGCTCTACAGCGTACGTCAGGTGTCCCAAAAACCACATTAACTGAGTTTTTCGAATTATGCAACCGACCAGGTATTCCCGGTCAATTCACAAAGACATTAATGTATACTGATGTGCCACGATATTTCACATGGAACAAACAGACAAAAAAGTGCGAACCACGAAAGCGAGGTGTTCCGGTTGAAGGATACAACGGCATATTTATGGGAAATACATTAGGCCGATTATACACAGTCCATCCAAAGCAACTCGAATGTTTCTTCTTGCGTTAATTGTTGGTTAATGTTCCTGGACCGACGTCCTTCCAATACTTGCTAAGAGTTAATGGCATTTTGTACGACACAAATCATGATGCGTGTCGCGAATTACATTTGCTGGAAGATGACAACCATAGGGATATTACACTTGCAGATGCAGCATTGAGTTGCTCTCCTCATCAAATTTGCCAATTATTCGCCATATTATTGATGACATGTTTTCCATATCAAGCTTCTGTCCTCTGGGACAAATATAAACATTCCATGAGCGACGACATTCTGCATCGCATTCGGATCGCTGATCAAGATCCCTACATCGATTTTTCGCCGGAAATATACAACGAGGCGCTAATAAAGATGGAACATATTTGCATTCTGATTTCGAATATGCCACTCATTCATTTTGGTATGTCCTCACCTAACCGCCCAGCAACAGACATCATTGACAGCAAGAATCAGCACGAATAACAGTTCAATACGGTCTCTTTAGCTACTTTCTTTGAAAATAATGAGCAACTACTCACTGATGAACAAAAGAATGTATACGACCGAATTAATTTCTCAGTAGCAGCAGAACAAGGAGGATTCTTTTTTTTGGACGCACCAGGTGGCACTGGAAAAACGTTTCTCATCTCAATAATACTTGCACGCATTCGATCACAAAATCATAATGAGTTAGCAATTGCTTCGTCAGGTATTGAAGCCACTTTGCTTGATGGCGGACGCACTGCACATTCAGCACGCAAGTTGCCGTTGAACATTCACACAAATCCAGATGCAGTGTGCAACATAAAAAAGCATTCCGGTATGGCTAAAGTTTTGCAAAAATGCAAAATTATTATCTGGCATGAATGCACTATGGCCCACAAGCATTCACTTGAAGCTCTCGATAGAATGATGAAAGATCTAAATGATAACACCAGGCTTTTCGGTGGTGCCTTACTCCTGCTCTCCGGTGATTTTGGACAGACATTGCCGGTCATTCCAGGCGCTACATATGCGGATGTAATTAACGCATGTATAAAACAATCTTATCTATGGCGAAATGTCAGTACATTACGTCTTAACACAAATACACGTGTTCAACTGCAAAACGATCCATTGGCACTATCATTCTACGAGCAAGTGGTCAACATTGGAAATGGAACAATCCCATTGCATGCAGACACGCAATGCATCAAATTGCCAGACAATTTCTGTAACATGGTAAATACGAAAGATGCTTTGATTGAAAGCATATTTCCATATTTACAAGCTAATTATATTAATCATACGTGGCTTCGTGAACGAGCTATTTTATCCGCAAAAAATATCGATGTTGACGGTATTAACTTCAAAATACAACAGTCATTGCCCGGCAATGAGATATTGTTCAAATTGATCGACAGTGTTACCGATCCTGACGAAGCAGTCAACTATCATGTTGAATTTTTGAATTCGCTGGTTTTTACCAGGAATGCCACCACATAACTTGCCATTAAAAATTGGCTGACCCATCATTTTCCTTCGGAATTTAAATGCACCTAAGCTATGCAACGGTACAAGATTAGTCACAAAAAAAATATGGGCAATGTTCTTGAAGCTACAATTTTGATCGGCAAATGTGAAGGTGAAGTTCTTCTCCTGTCACAAATCCCAACGATCCCTTCAGACACACCCATTCCGTTCAGACGTCTGCAATTTCCAATTCGCTTGGCACTTGCCATTACTATTAATGAGTCACAAGGTCAAACAATGTCGATTTGTGGGTTGGATGTAGAAAATCCGGTCTTTTCACATGACCAATTATATGTGGCGTGTTCTCGCGTTGGAAAACCGTCAAGTTTATTCATTTATACCCCTCAGGAAATGACTAAAAATATTGTTCATCAACTCGCATTAAGATAAAATTAAACAAACATTATTGATTACAACGAATTGTTTATAGAAAAATTGATGTTATTTCAAAATAAAGAATAATGAAATTATTTATCTTTCATTTCATACTTTGTGTAATATCCTAATCGCTTGAAATATCATTCAGGACAACGTCTGTCGGGTCCGCTAGTATATTTGTAATTTTCACATAGTAAGACATCGTAAAACATTGATAACAGTGGCATTACTGTAGTTTGTGAGAAATCTAAAAGACTCAACAGAAAGCGACGTACATTATCTTAAAGGTGATAGAAATTAAGTTCCGTCTAGCATGTCATATGTATATGTGTAATATATGATATATGTTTGGTAAAATGTATGGACAGCTTTGTATGAGATCTTTTGGAACGACGCTCTAAGGGCTTAAATAGGCGGTGGCCATCATGGTCAGGAACAGTCGTTCTGGAGGTCTGTGGCAGTGGAGACGCATTTATAAATCAGAAGTGAATAAGTCGCGATCTCACTGCGTTTGTAATCTTCCGAGTAAAAGTTTGTAAACTTGTGAAATTATCAGCGTGGTGATGGCGGAAAACGTAGCAATTTTTTTAGGAACAAATCATGTGCATTTACAATATTCTCGCGCGTGAGAGAGTATTTCGAACTTGCAATAATTCTTGAAAGTTGGTCATACTCAAATTAGCATTTTCAAATTGTAAGAATACTTGCAAGTTGGGCAGATGCAACACAGAATATTTCCATTAGTCAGTGAGTATTTGGACGTGTAATAATATTGGCAAATAGGACAGACTTAGTATAAACTCAGCTTAAAATAACTTCATGAAGTTTAGCTATTGCAGAGCTTTTAACATCCAACACAAGTGGCAGAACTTAAAAAAAGCTTTGATAGTTTACTGGGAGTACATGCTAGCTAATGTGGTGCACAGTTTTGTTAATATTTGTATGAATCATTAGTCCTACTGCTATGATAATTCAAAACAAAGGGTTTTCAATAAACTATACTTATGCTAAGCCAAACCCAATGTAAGTTAAGAATATTGCTTGAATTTTTGACATCATTTATTTAAATCCTGTCTGCATTTACGACCTATATAATCTATAGAATGGGTAGTATGAAGACTGAAAGTGTGTTGCAGCAAACGAAGCGATAATGTTGAGCAAATGAAATCATTCTACAGGAAGATGAACACAGTGCAATAGAGGCTCCGTAATGGGGACTGCCACCTAATGTGCGATGGAAGGTCAGTAAAGAATTTCTGAAGAGCCTGGCTGATTCTCCTCGTGAACTCAGTATACTGGAAGAAACAAGTATAGCGATAAAGGTCCTCAATAAGAGTAGTGTATCCTCCTCTGATGTGAATTACCATTGCTGTAGACTGTTAGGTAAAATGTGAACGGAGTGTAGCCAGCTATAGTGTAAGAAATGTGGGAAAGTAGAAGACCAGGAGTTGGACTGCAGGAGTAAGGAGTATAATGGTAAAAAGTGAAATGCAGATAATCAACTGTTAAATGTAATGGCAACTTTGAACCCACTGAACGGCGTTCGCAGTTATATTTGATGCTACAAGAAACCTGTGTAGAAGGAAATGTTTCTTGATTGGCAAGGGAGACACAAGGTCCGTGTGTCTGTGGCAAGTCTACAGGTAGTTAAACCTTCCACCCTATAGGTTATGTGATGTGGGTGGAATAACACAATCACAAGGATCAGCAACGTTAAGTTCTTATATTGTAGTACAAAAATTCTGGTATTGGGGAGCAGGACGTATAGCCCCATACACGTGGAGGGTACTGTGCAATCCTAGAAATGTTTTACATTTATAAGCACCATGCTAAAGCTGACATTTGAAAATACATAGCGGACATTGGAGACCTTTGTTCGTACTAGAAGAAATTGTTGTCAATGATGTATTTTTGCAAGGCTCATCTGCCATGAATGACAAATTAAATTACTTGCAAAGTTATTAAGACTCAGTTTATGTGATAATGTACCACAAGGTACAAGGAAGCTACTTCTGGTGAATGTAGGAACAGAATTGCTTGCAAAGTTATTTTGTGTGATAGAAACACTGTAGAAGAACAATGAGCTGGGTACGTAGCAGTGCTTCACATGCAGAAGTGTGTAGGTGAAACAAATGGTGACAAGTAATGCTGATCAACGTAGATAATTTTGGTGCCAAGGCCTCAAAACTCTCGAAATATCATTGATTGCCGATTTGGATGTTCTAGACAAGAATGATCCAGACAGGATAAGTTAAAACTTCATACATGAGCAAGCCACTAATATAAATGCATTATGCATACAAGTGGTAGATTTTGAATGGTTGCAAAAAGTACCTATCGAAAAATAATTTGTGGAATTCATGGGGCTTTTTAATCCTTTGGGCCCATTAGCAGCAACTCTGGCGAATCATAGGAGTCCTGCCTGAACCCAATCACCTGTTCATCATAAGCCATACAGGTTACCCTATCTATAGCTAGTAATGATAGGCTTGTTCACCAGCAATCACCGAGGAAAGCACAAGCATTCGTAAGAGTGTCTAAGATGTCTTCAGATAGAAAAGGAAATATCACTTCTCCTTTTATTACAGGTACCTCAAAACATGTACGATTACAGACAGATATCCAGACCAAATACTATTGGAAACATAAGGTACTTGGCACAATGAAAATATTTTTCCACGTGGATATTATCAAGTAGATGTAGGGCAGGAGAAAACAGTATTTATAATTCCTTTGGGTCATTGCCAGTATCGGTGAAAGCCATTTGATTCAGAAAATGATCAGTCACATTTCAATGAGTGTACGATGGAGTTTTAAGAAGATTGAGGCGATAGAAGTGTATAGTGTATCTCGGCGACATTACTGAATTTGCAACGGATATAAAGCAAAAAGATCAATTATAAAAGGAAGTTTTTAAAAGGTCCATTGTTCATGCCTCATATTGAGGATAGAAATGGCACATTTTGCATTGAAGCAAGTGAAGTATTTGGAACACGTAATTAGCGAGTGTGGAGAACAGGTTAGTGAAGGCTGTGTGAAATTTTCCAGTTTTTCCAATGCCTGAGAAGATAGAGTGGTTTTCAAGATCAGCAAATTACTGTAGGAGGTTCACGCTGAGTTTTCCCATTGTGCCATGATCACTCATTCGCTTGTTGAATGAGGATTTGCAGTTTCAATGAACAGCAAAAAGGTCAAACAACAATTGACAAATTAAAAGAGTTGCTACCAACTAGTCATGTAATGGTCCTCCCAGAGGTCTGTGAAAACACTTTTCTGATAGATCTTAACTGCAAATACAACTGTTAAAGTCTTCATTGCTCAACTTGCTCAACACTAGTGTGTTGTCAGTCGAGCACATGAGACCCTGATTCTAAAAACATTGAGAAGAGTTGCTTCTCAGTCTTTTGACTATTTATTGGTACATATAGGACCCACAACCAAATGAGCCCTATTCTCCAAGAACAGTGGAGTCATGAGTTTATTGACCAAGAACATGATGACACAAGTGCCTGACCTTCACCCCCATCCTGTCCCCTCCCGCCCCCCTACAACAGGGGTGACATTGAACATACACACTAAGCAAAACTGTATCAGGTGAAACCTGACACTGCTCATACCAGTGGTTTTCTGGTACGTACATGCCCATTCCTACACTTCTAAAATACCTTTATCTGTCTTCAAAGTTCAGTTCGAATGGGTACTCTGCCGATTTTGAGCCAATGTTGCTGTTAGAGGCTGCAGCTGTGTCTTCTACATGTCACATCTTGCATGTCTCCAAATCACGTGGATATTCTCTTGGTACATTGTACGTGCACAATAATTACAATTCTGTTGCCTGGTATTCCTCTTGTCATTGTATTTTTAATGTCCAGGGATGCTATTTTTGTATGTGGGCTACAGTCATGACACAGTTAGTTCTTAATACCGAATGAGATTCGACCATACTTTCCTTCCACTACTTTATGTTGTTGGGTTGTTTTTTTCCTACACATTTACTAAGA
The DNA here is from genome assembly GCF_021461385.2 of Schistocerca piceifrons. Classification (NCBI taxonomy): domain Eukaryota; kingdom Metazoa; phylum Arthropoda; class Insecta; order Orthoptera; family Acrididae; genus Schistocerca; species Schistocerca piceifrons. The sequence goes on from NC_060141.1 coordinate 816,220,926, forward strand.
AACAGTTATTATTAAAAATCTCAGTAGCTATTAAATTAAGGAACAGTTATTCTTGGCACGACATTCTATCTGCTACTTCTATCTTTCTCTACTCTGCAACTTGTTTGTTGATGTAACTTTCTCCAAGCGTCAGTTTCCTCACAAGTCGTTACACCAATGTAGTTCATACTACAAATTATATTTAAATACCGTTGTCTTGACTTTATGTGAGTGGTGTAGAGTACATCTAACTTTTTCATGAGAAGTGCGGAACACGAATCACTTTCAGATTTTCAATTTTAGTGGTCGTGATTGTCATGATTTGAATAGGAGTAACTTAAAGTGAGCAAATACAGTGTGATAAACGTACTGATTTACACCGACAGTGGTAAGCACCATAAGACCCAAATGGTTATTAACAGAAACAGTGAGGTGAGAAAATGAGAACGAATTTAACTGACTTTCATAGCATGCAGCAGGGAATCAAGCTCACTGCAAGTGGACACTATTTTCAATATTCGTATGGGTACCCATAGGGATGGACTTAATGTGAACATTCTTCACTTGACTATAAAAGTTATTTTTAGGTCATAAAAGTACTTATGTTCGATGAACCTCCATATTAAGTTAACGGATACAGTCTATGCTTGCAAGGGAGTACATCAATTTCTACCGAATATCCGTCTCTGAATTTTACATTTTCTTAGTCACAAAATTTCTTGGATGATGAAATTGAGTGAAACCAGAAGTGATAAATCTGTCGAACAGGAGGCGTTTCACCCTCTACATTCTTAGATTCTCACGTTGCCTAGACTTTTTTTTCTTACATTTATTCGTGAAAACTTCCATAACTGTCTGGGGTGATGCGGGGCTGCTGGAAGCTATGGGTAAGGAATCATGATTAGGAAAATCTTGGGAGCAAATGTTGCTTGAAAAAGGATGTGCGATACATATACTGGGAATAACTGATATCTGGCATGTAGTAACTATGAGATACATACCCAGATGTTCTACTCCGTTAACGCACCATTTGGGGATTCGGGGAGGTGACCCTGGCTCAGATGGACTTCTGCTAACGGATTAACTTTGAGCGCCTTTCGGCCAGCCACCCTAGAGGTGGCTTTTATGCGGCTTTCCACATCCATCTGTGTAAATGTTGAGCTGTAGCCTCCGTCCTGAGTCAGGTACCTGCTACGTAAGCATTCAGAAGAATGTTCTCCCACTTAAACATGAGCTGTGCACTAGATGCAGACAGATCTGGCACGCAGATTCTGTCCCATAGGGAGCTATGCGGTCAGGAAGTCAATCTGGTCACCAGCAGTCACTAAGATTGCTTCAGTGCAAATAACGATGTCGATACTGAAGGGGACTGATAAAACGCAAAAGTGAAAAAGAAGAACTAGGAGTTACATAATATTTCAGTTCTGTGGGAAGAGAATGAGTTGGAGCCTTCACTTCCTATGGGATGCGTGTGCTACATTAAATTTAGTAAGATGGGTTGCTCACTGGGATCACTTTATACCCTCTAAGGTTATTAAACCTGAACTCGAAAAAGTCTGTTAAGTGTTGGGATACGAAAGATAAGTTGAATGTGCGGATACAATAAGGGCACTAAACGAGACTTGTCAAGGATCGGTTATAGAATGAGGCTGACCTTCATAAATTGTCCTATACATAATATTCTTATTTATTTCCAGACTGCAATTGCGACACATACCACTCATCAGCAGTATCAGCACCGCAGAATACGTTTACCTCAGCTGTATACTGTTCCATACCAGTTCTTTCTCATGCAACATATAAGTTACATATACTCTTTTTAGCACATTCCAAAGACCTTTGTCAGTAACTTACTCACTGAAACGGCGAGTGAAAATTTGGCGTAGTGGTTAACGCACCTGCCTAATAAGCAGGAGACCCGGATTCGATTCCTGACCTCGGTACAAATTTTTACTTGCCTCTTCAGTCTGTATACGTAAAATCATCTTAAATATCTAGTTGGCTAAGTTTTTTGAACAATGGTTGGGACTGCCAGCTACTGTGTTATGTCTCTAGCTGAATGTTTTATTTTCTTTTTGAACTAAATGAAGACACTTTCATGTCTGTGACGTTCACATTTTCCATTTGAACTTATACATTCCTGAATGGTTGACTTTATAGCATTGTTGTAGGGAGTGACAACTTTCTGTTCTGATGTGTGTTTTTATGCTTATTCCCAGCTTGAACTTTCGACATGAACATTTTATATTATCCGATAATTTCGCCAGTATGGAAACACTGGTACCATTTGTGAAACAATAAACACTAGCCATTCGATAGGAACTGAATAAGGGAATTCAGTAGTAGACAAGATAGTCTCTACAAAAAGATTCTTTAAGTGTCCAACAAAAATAATAGCATTTGTATAAAAGAAACAGCCAACCAGCTAATGTCTGTCCTAGTAAAAATCCCCAAATAATACTGAATATTCACTTGACGGAATGAAAAAACGTTTCGCCCCATGGTAGCACATATGCAAATAAATTGCAGTCACTACCAAATATCCATAAAGAGACAAACCCTGTCATTCCAGTAATAAACTGTAAAAAAAGCCTTGCATTCTGACTAAAATAAGTGATTTATATACTTCTTCAGATGCCAACATCCCAGACCATTTAAAACATATTTTGATGGAAGAAATCAACGTGTACACCAACAGAACAGTTGGTCAGACCATATACCTGCACATCATAATACAAATGCAATAGTTATGGACGAATTTTATTACTTTACCAGAATTCTAACACTCTCACAATTATTCCAAGATCTATGAACCATCCATGTACTAGAATCAGATTTAGTAATGGGAAATTACCTTGCTGGTACAATGGCTAATATTTTACTACACCATACAGATGACTAATTTCGTTATAACCATCTCAAATGGATTTAAAAAATTAAATATTTCTACAGATATGTAGATGAGATACTAATATTACAAGAGCAATCACAAAAATAAATAGATATATTCCTCTGAATGGAATAAATTACTCAAAAATATTAACAATATGGAGACGATATATTGCTACTCACAACATGAAGAAGAGGTTCACTCAAAACCACTGCTAAAATATTGAATTTTAGCCCAAAATTCTTCTTCTGGAATAGAAAACACACACACATTCACACAGACGTGGCGACTGTCTCTGGGCGACAGAGCCTGGTTTAGCATGAGTCGGGCTCCAGTACTCACACGTAGTGACCACATCTGTGTGAGTTGTGCTTGTCTAAATATGCGTGTGTTTTCGGTTTCTGAAGAAGGACTTAAAACTCAGTATTTAGGCTGTTTTTTCATTGTGTCGGTCTGCAACTCAACGCCTCCTATGTGTGGTGAGTAGCAAGCTATTCTTCCCATATTGTCATAGTTCGATCATTATTTTCATAGAAAAACATATTTATAACCGATCATAAGCACCATGTTGTTGTGGTCTTCAGTCCTGAGACTGGTTTGATGCAGCTCTCCATGCTTCTCTACCCTGTGCAGTACCTACTGCAGCCTACATCCTTCTGAATCTGCTTAGTGTATTCATCTCTTGGTCTCCCTCTACGATTTTTACCCTCCACGCTGCCCTCCAGTACTAAATTGGTGATCCCTTGGTGCCTCGGAACATGTCCTACCAACCGATCCCTTCTTCTAGTCAAGTTGTGCCACAAACTCCTCTTCTTCACAATTCTATTCAATACCTCCTCATTAGTTATCTGATCTACCCACCTAATCTTCAGCGTTCTTCTGTAGCACCACATTACGAAAGCTTCTACTCTCTTCTTGTCTAAACTATTTATCGTCCATGTTTCACTTCCATACATGGCTACACTCCACACAAATCTTTTCAGAAACGACTTCCTGACACTTAAATCTACACTCGATGTTAACAAATTTCTCTTCTTCAGAAACGCTTTCCTTGCCATTGCCAGTCTACATATTAATCCTCTTTACTTTGACCATCATCAGTTATTTTGTTCCCCAAATTGCAAAACTCCTTTACTACTTTAAGTGTCTCATTTCCTAATCTAATTTCCTCAGCACACCCAACTCAATTCGACAACATTCCATTATCCTCGTTTTGCTTTTGTTGATGTTCATCTTATAACCACCTTTCAAGACACTGTCCATTCCGTTCAACTGGTCTTCCAAGTCCTTTTCTGTCTCTGACAGAATTACAATGTCATCGGCGAACCTCAAAGTTTTTATTTCTTCTCGATGGATTGTAATACCTACTCCGAACTTATCTTTTGTATCCTTTACTGCTTGCTCAATATACTGATTGAATAGCATCGGGGATAGGCTACAACCCTGTCTCACTCCCTTCCCAACCACTGCTTCCCTTTCATGTCCCTCGACTCTTGTAACTGCAATCTGGTTTCTGTACAAATTGTAAATAGCCATTCGCTCCCTGTATTTTACCCCTGCCACCTTCAGAATTTGAAAGAGAGTATTCCAGTCAACATTGTCAAAAGCTTTCTCTAAGTCTACAAATGCTAGAAATGTAGGTTTGCCTTTCCTCAATCTAGGTTCTAAGATAAGTCGTAGGGCCAGTATTGCCTCACGTGTTCCAACATTTCTACGGAATCCAAACTGATCTTCCCCGAGGTCCGCTTCTACCAGTCTTTCCATTCGTCTGTAAAGAATTCGAGTTAGCATTTTGCAGTTGTGACTTATTAAACTGATAGTCGGTAATTTTCGCATCTGTCAACACCTGCTTTCTTTGGGATTAGAATTATTATATTCTTCTTGAAGTCTGAAGGAATTTCGCCTGTCTCATACATCTTGCTCACCAGATGGTAGAGTTTTGTCATGACTGGCTCTCCCAAGGCTGTCAGTAGTTCTAATGGAATGTTGTCTACTCCTGGGGCCTTGTTTCGACTTAGGTCTTTCAGTGCTCTGTCAAACTCTTCACGCGGTATCATATCTCCCATTTCATCTTCATATACCTCCTCTTCAATTAACATAATATTGTCCTCAAGAGCATCGCCCCTGTATAGGCCCTCTATATACTCCTTCCACCTTTCTGCTTTCCCTTCTTTGCTTAGAACTGGGTTTCCATCCGAGCTCTTGATATTCATACAAGTGGTTCTCTTTTCTCCAAAGGTCTCTTTAATTTTCCTGCAGGCAGTATCTATCTTACCTCTCGTGAGATAAGCTACTACATCCTTACATTTGTCCTCTAGCCATCCCTGCTTAGCCATTTTGCACTTCTTGTCGATCTCATTTTTGAGACATTTGTATTTTTTTTGCCTGTTTCACTGCATTTTTGTACTTTCTCCTTTCATCAATTAAATTCAGTATCTCTTCTCTTACCCAAGGATTTCTACTAGATCTCGTCTTTTTACCTACTTGATTCTCTGCTGCCTTCACTACTTCCTCCCTCAGAGCTACCCATTCTTCTTCTACTGTATTTCTTTCCCCCATTCCGGTCAATTGTTCTGTTATGTTCTTCCTGAAACTCTGCACAGCCTCAGGTTCTTTCAGTTTATCCAGGTCCCATCTCCTTAAACTCCCACCTTTTTGCAATTTCTTCAGTTTTAATCTACAGTTCATAACCAATAGATAGTGGTCAGAGTCCACATCTGCCCCTGTAATTGTCTTACAATTTAAAATCTGCTTCCTAAATCTCTGTCTTACCATTATATAATCTATCTGAAACCTTCTAGTACCTCCAGGGTCCTTCCATGTATAAAACCTTCTTTCATGATTATTGAACCAAGTGTTAGCTATGATTGAGTCACGCTCTGTGCAAACTTCTACCAGGCGGCTTCCTCTTGCATTTCTTAGCCCCAATCCATATTCACCTACTACGTTTCCTTCTCTTACTTTTCCTACTGTTGAATTCCAGTCACCCATGACTATTAAATTTCCGTCTCCCTTCACTACCTGAATAATTTCTTTTACCCCATCATACATTTCATCAATTTCTTCATCATCTGCTGAGCTAATAGGCATTTAACTTGTACTACTGTAGAAGGCGTGGGCTTCGTGTCTATCTTGACCACAATAATGCGTTCACTATGCTGTTTGTAGTAGCTTACGCGGACTTCTGTTTTTTTTATTCATTATTAAACGTACTGCTGCATTACTCCTATTTGATTTTGTATTTATAACCCTTTATTCACCTGACCAAAAGTCTTGTTCCTCCTGCCACCGAACTTCAATAATTCCCACTATGTCTAACTTTAACCTATCCATTTCCCTTTTTAAATTTTCTAACCTACCTGCCCGATTAAGGGATCTGACATTCCACGCTCCGATCCGTAGAACGCCAGTTTTCTTTCTCCTGATAGCGACATCCTCTTGAGTACTCTTCGCCCGGAGATCCGAATGGGGGACTATTTTACATCCGGAATATTTTATGCAAGAGGACGCCATCATCACTTAATCAAACGGTAAAGCTGCATGCCCTCGGGAAAAATTACGGCTGTAGTTTCCCCTTGCTTTCAGCCGTTCGCAGTACCAGCACAGCAAGGCCGATTTGGTTAGTGTTACAAGACCAGGTCAGTCAATCACCCAGACTGTTGCCCCTGCAACTACTGAAAAGGCTGCTGTCCCTCTTCAGGAACCACACGTTTGTCTGGCCTCTCAACATATACCCCTCCGTTGTGGTTGCACCTACGGTACGGTTATCAGTATTATTGAGGCACGCAAGCCTCACCACCAATGGCAAGGTCCATGGTTCAGGGGGAGGGGTAAGCACCACAATAAAATAAAAAAGTAGATCTAACTTAAGTACCAAAAAAAGCAGAAAACGATGGTTACGATCCTACTTCAGTCCATAAGGTTTATGTTAACAACTTATACGTACATGTAAATAAAATAAAAAACGAAATTACGCTAGCACGAAAACGTGCTAACAAAAAATCTGTGTTCACTGTCATACCATAGTGGCAAAAATTATCGGGTGAAATCTGTGTTGCTAAACTCGTATATGGGGGAAATGTTATATGAATTTCCAATGTACCAGAAGATTTACGTTTTCTTGGCTTATCTTGACGACTGCTGACACTACTCCTTCAAGTGACAACCGTCGCTTCCATCTCTAAGGGATTTAGTGCGCCGTCTGTAATTTTCCTCATTATGATCAAATATTTGCTCTTAACTTTCTTTCATTACTGTTTTATTTACTTTCAATTATTTAGACACTTCTCCCAGAATGTTTAAATCTTTCAGGTTCTGTCTCTAATGTAACCTAGACTCCTAAAAAATACTGAAAACCATAAAGTTTGTAATTTGCTCGATACGTGATTTTTATGAATAAATAATAATGCTTGTAATGTTTAACAGACGTATTACAGCAAGGTCAGTGTTCTTAATTTTTTTAAATAGACATACGACCAAACAACCAAAATCTACCTACACATCACACTCAACAAATTATGAGTGATTCGAGAATTTTAGATTAATTCTCTGTGTAATGCAAGCAATTGGCTTACTGTAATTGGGGAACTTTTTCTTCACAGGTAACGAAGGTATATCGGAGTGCTAGACGATGTTCGAATGGCGAGCAGAAGAGATCTCTTACGATCTGTAACGCCATACCACACCATCTGCAGGTTTTTAGGGCTGACACCATTCACAGTGGAGACTGAGAGGTTAGAACTACGCAGGACCACTGTTGGTACGCTGTACGCATCTGTTGTTCTCGTCATGAGCCTGGGAATAACAGCGCTTACGGTAAATTCGTTGCAAGCTGTGAACGCGAGAAAAAGGGATTCCATCACTTTTGTGTGGTTGGTAGCGTACATGATGACACACTGCGCCTGCATGGTGACGGCGAACGCCGAAGACCTGTTTAGAAACACCCATAAATACCAGAGGATCCTCACTCTGTTGTCGTATCGGGACAGTGGCGTCCTGGAATCGCCCCATTCCTCCAGCGCGGCGGTGAGGATCTCCTGCAAAGTGGTGTACACAGGGTTTCTCGCTCTACATGTAGCTGCTCTGACGTTGGAATATCTGTGGTTCGGAATGAAATGGACATATATGTTATCACTGTTCTCCAGTGGTATACTACCTATAGCTGTTTCCAGGTACGTGGGGTTCGTTCATCTCGTGCGGAGTGACTTGCACCATCTCAACCAGTGTCTGAGAGCTACAGCCCAAGTGAGATGCCAGCGGCAACCACTTGCAGATCGCTACCGCAAGCTGAGGAGAGTCTACTCCGCAATGTGCCACCTGTCCCAGGAGGTTCTTTCAGCGCTCCAGGTACTCCTAGCTTTATTCGTGATGACAGTGCTGTGCGGTATATCTTGGAATGCAGTTGCCGCAGTCTTAACACAGCAGCAGAAACAACCAGTGGTGATAGAGATTTTGGTTCTATCGTGGCAGACGTCACAGGTGTTAATGGAGATAGCGACCTCGCACGCGCTGTGCAGGGAGGCAGCGCAGACAGCTCCTGCCCTGTGCCGGCTGCTCCTGGGTTCGGCTCTCCGTTGCGCAGAAACGGTAGAGCTGCGGCACTTTTACCACCTGGTCCGCAGCCAGACTCCCACTCATGAACTTTACGGCTTCGTTCTCTTGGATATGCGGATGTTGGTGGCATCCTTGTCTTTCATTACAACTTGTACCGTGGTTCTGTTAACTTTCTGGGAAGTGTTCTGAAGAATAAAGAAGAGTACAGTAGTTCTGGTGAACATGGACTGTTATGCACTAAAATTCTATGGCGTGTTTGGTATGACTATGAGCTTGTACAGTACACTCCTATTACATTAATTTTCACCTGAACCGAAAATAGCTACTAAAAGTCTGTAATATTGTAAATGGTATTACCTTCTTCTTCAATTTTTTTTCCTTAGTAGTGCACGACAAAGACAAGGGGTACAGTGACAGACGGATTCAAGCCTGTTGTGCAGTTTATCCAGTTATAGTGTGGCTAGCTTCACTTAAAACCAGCATATAACCTCCCATCTTTAGAAAATATAGTAAACAGATTAAAAGTGCTGCACTTCCTTCAATACGTAAAATTTTCGCGCAATTGATAGTTATCAATAGCAAAGACTGAAATGATTTACTTAGAAATGGTATAAATTGCACGAATTTATAAATCTTGCAGCACATAATAAATTATTGCATTTAAGAGAAAGATAAAAGTTCAGCCGGCCGTTGTGGACGATCGGTTCTAGGCGCTTCAGTCCGGAACGGTGCTGCTGCTATGGTCGCAGGTTCGAATCCTGCCTCGGGCATGGATGTGTGTGACGTCCTTAGGTTACTTAGGCTTAAGTAGTTCTACGTATGGGGACTGATGACCTCAGATGTTAAGTCCCATAGTGTTCAGAGCCAATTGAACCATTTAATAAAAGTGCAGGAACAACAACTGGCTTGTTTTTAGTGGTTACAGTGTTTCGCAAGAGATTCTAGGGAAGCTGTGTTCCTCAGGACAAGACCGAAGGTTGACAAAGATGTTCAAATGCGACACAGAGCTACAGCAACCAACAACAGTATACGGCAGCAGAAGAAGGTCACGAACACTACCTGACGTAGGCGAATGTAAACGGTGTTACGTGGCTGTCTTCAGTCGGACATCAAATAAGAGTTATTGCAGGTAGAAAAACCTACCGCTACCAAAATTATACTAGTATGAATCTCGGACGTAAAGTTGAGTGATGCCAGCTTTGTTGCATAGAGAAATGGGACTATCGCAATCTTAAACATCACGACAGTCTGAAATAATCATAAAACATAATCAAGCATTTGTGAACTGGGATCCATCTCGAAACCTTAATTACAATTATTATTTCCCTTGACGCGATCCACTATTTATCACCCCACCCGAAAGAATCATTTCACTTTTGTAACATGTGGACGTAAAAATTTTCTCGTAGATGGCCAAACCTTTTAAACAACTCTCATACCACGTCCAGTGATGGTAGTAGATCTACACTCACACAGACACAAAGCGGAGCAAGAGTCGGAAACAGCACACAAAATGAAAGACGAAATATGCAAGGCCTCGGCATGAGTGACACTGAGCCTGCTGCACTCGCCACATACGCAGTCAGTATAAGCCGCTAAGCGTTAGGGTGGTAACCTCACTACTCATCAGATTCACTCTCATCGTCACAGCGTACTCGCTTGGCTGAAATATCAACCAAACGAGGCATCTTTCACACCATACACTCATCTCACACAGACCAAGAGACAACCATTGCAAATAAAAAATGACTTTTAAACATACTATGACGGAGCCATCTCTTCATGTGGGCAACTGCGGAACCATAGAATTATAACAGAAACTTTGGAAAATATAAATATCCACAACATATCAGATAGTGCCTACACGTATCTTCCATAAGGCCTGGTTTCTATCAAAGAAGGTCACCCATTCAAGGAAAAATCAAATTTAATATCAAGTAAAGGTTAAACGAAACCGGCATAAATCCCCCCACATAAAATTCACAGCACATACTGGACCTCACTACATACATAATATCCACTGATAATCACGCGTCACGCTTTGAGATTCGCAACATACGCAAGTTCTTACCTGTACCTTCTCATTATGTCATACATTATTCAGATAAATCCATTATATTACATCAAAATATTCATGAAAATCATATGATGAAACTAGACATTCAGCAAATCAGACCTGATACTGAATGAAGAAGCTACACAATGGATGTAGAAAATTAACTCATTAAGGAATCAACAACATATAAAATGAACATTAATATATATAGAATATTCTGCAGGTTTTTGGAGGAAATTGTACGTATTAATAACTTCAATACAAAGTATTAGTGTTCCACAATAATATTTACTAGTTTGTTATGAACTGGCTTCCAGCTTCTCAGGCCATCGTTAGACAACTTGATGCTAAACACCTGTGTCGATACACAACTTCAGCAAGAATCTATAAGTGTACATAGAATGCTGTACAAAGATGTGCGACTTTTATGGCTATAACAATACGAAACAAGTATGATGTAGCACCTACAGGCCGGCCGTAGTGGCCGAGCGGTTCTAGGTGCTACAGTCTGGAACCGCGCGACCACTGCGGTCGCAGGTTCGAATCGTGCCTCGGGTATGGATGTGTGTGATGTCCTTAGGTTAGTTATGTTTAAGTAGTTCTAAGTTCTAGGGGACTGATGACCTTAGATGTTAAGTTCCATAGTGCTCAGAGCCATTTGAACCATTTTCTGAAGCACCTAAAGAGACTCTGAATAAATAAATCTTATATTACAGTGTATTCAAATATTAAAAGTACGTGAGGGTATAAAAACAGAAATGTTCTACAAATGAGTAACAGCATGGACTCATATATCATGTGGACAAACTGGTGGATGTGATGAACAGACTAAATAAAGGGAGGGGAAGAAAAAGGCTATGGAATGTGGTTGTACAACAGTTACAGAAAGCTTATTAGCCAATGATGAGAGGCATAATAGCTGGCTACAACTTTAATAAGGATGAGTAATGGAACTGTGTTTTGTCATCAAGGACAGAGTCGGGTTTCTTTGAGTGTGGTTTATTAACGACCAGAGTTCCAAGAAATGTTAGCTTTCTCCCCTTAGTTCCTTTATGGAGAATATCACACTTTATATCATATGGATGCCAGTCAGTCAGGGCATGTTTAGCGAAGGTGAACTCTTTCTTTCTCAGTCTCCAACTCCCTTCATGCTCAGTTACTCTAGGAGCTATAGCCGTAACTGATTGATCTACATATAATTTGCCACACAGATTGCTGGAAATTCTATAAATTCCACTCTGTTCTAAAAGCTGATAAAATTCTCCCATTTCTACGTAATAATTAAGACAGCACGTCTTTCAAGGGCAATCTCTTCATCGTCCCATACTACACATAGTAGGAACATACAGCATATTCAACTGGTTCTCACACAGAAAGTGGTTCTCTGAGAAGCCTGTCATGCGACACATATTTCCCAGTGGTAGTGAACGGGCTAAAAGACGAACCATTTCCTCTCGCTGACTACGTACATACTGGCTCGACGGTAGATATCACTTTCATCGCAGACGTTTCCAAATAAAGAGCCAATAATCTACATGGATGTCCCTTCGTCCTGCGGGAACATGGCAAAGAGGCCCTGACTGAGATATCAGACTGCCTCAACAGGGTCCATGAAAACAAATAATTGACGGTGGAGCTAGAACGTAAGAGATGTATTCCAGTTTAGGACGTGCTAACAAGGGCAATACATATGGTCCCCTAGGACATGCAGTCTATGGAAAAAAGACCTTCTTAGATCTGTTCCTTCATGCAAAGAGCTGACCTCAATGGCACAGAGATACTCTGTAACCGCTTACACTGTATGCTGCCAAAATTGACGTGCATTGAAGGAACAACGGACACAGTCTGTCGCAAATAAGAGAAAGGGAAAGAAGAAGAGAAATTCAACTTTATTCCCCGTACTGGGGCTCCCTAAGCCAAAACTGGGAGAAACTCCGAAAAAAAAATTGGCCATTTTTCGACCACTAGGAAAAACCAAAACTATGTTTATCTCAGTAAAGGACAAGATACACTTGCGAATACCAGGTTTATATGGCATTCCTTGAACGTGTCACCGTAAAAAAAAGGGGAAAACGTAGCACAGCATCTAGCAGCGATGGATGGAATACATTAGATGATTATGCCTGGGGCATAAAGACAGATCAGCACTGGCTAAACATACCCTCAACTAGAAGCGTACGTTCGAATTTGAGAAAGAAAACACGACACTCTCGTCAACAGGGACGAGGGCTATTAGCTGAGCTCGGCATGCGACCCTTTACTATCAGAGTATCCTCAAGAACGCACCAGACAGTTGACGCTTCGCGAGTCTGGGCAAGACTGAATGCACCGAGGGTCGAATGGCGTCAGCGCCCCCCACCACACGCCACACCTGGGGAGGGTCGGCCACCTCTCGGCTGTACACCGGGCGTAACGGCTGTAAGTGCAGATATCACTATTGTTCACTGAGGACGGTGTATTGAACGACATTACATCAATATTCAAGTCGTCTGCAGACTCATAATTATAGCTAACCCATGTCATATGTTTGTATTTTGGTTAGCCTATCCAAGTATGTGTGGAAAGAGGAAGCCATTAATGCTTATGTTCCCGTGGGAAGCTGGTCAGGTGCTGAAGTGTGGAGACGTGGACGCAAAACGATTAGTCTATACCGAAAGGTGTAGTTGACTTAGTGATGTTGTTAGGACCAGGCAGAAAACATCAAGTCATAAAGTTTGTGACGTATTTGTGAGAAGACTGTAGGATGGAGAGAAAAGACAACGAACATATTCATGAGTGCACCTATTAAGACAGCAACGCACTTACACCCGTTACACCCTGTGTATGGGCCACCCACGCAATCTCGACGTTCTCGCACTAGCGAAGCACACCTGAAAGATCAAGGGAGAAAAATACACGTAATTATTATTATACTTAGCCAGATCTTCGACATAGGTAATATTATTCTGTAACACAAAGAGCTTTGATAAATACAGAAGAAAATAAAATTCGTTTTGTACCCGCCAGAAGAAAACAATAAAAAATGTGACTTTAAAATACGTCTGCTTCAACGAGATTTTAAATTACTCACTACAGTAGTGGCGTTTAATGTTGCAGAATTCTAAATTTAAGAATATGTGTTTCAGCGGTGTGGGTTAGTACTGTAGTATATGAGAATGTATCGTGTTTTCTGGATTCTGTATCTGAGTTACAGTAACAGTCCATAGTAACTAAACTAATTTATTTCAATTACAAGTAATTTTTATTATTCCCCTTCATCATTTTAGATTCCAAGTACTTTTCGTTTTTTATAGAAGTAATGCCCCTCTGCCCCTTACCCCCATCCCGAAAAATCCTTACTAGTTAAGTAATCACTCTCCCATGAATAATTCACCTTCAACATTTCTTTACAGACGACTCAATATTTGACATATTGTACTAAACATTTAATGTAAGAATAGTCGAATACTTCTTAACAAATAATCATCAAATAAATAAAAAAAAGGTCGTAACAATCGTCGCTCCAGTTCTGTGATCTACTAAGAGGTTCTCACTGCATGTATTCAAAGTGATAACTCCTTAACCGTTAGTTCTCTGACCGACTTTGTTTCTCTCAAGAGATGTAAATGAGTCTACGTTGAGCTAGATAATCGTTAGATAATAAATTCGTATAGTACGAAGCACTATAAAATATAACATTGATACCAAACGGTTTGAGAAAATAGGAAATATTGAAGTAAACAAAGAAACAAATTACGGATCAGAAAAAAAGTGTGGCTTTGAGCACTCTGTATTGGTTCGACGGTTCCTGCAGTGGCTATTAAAATGACATCCACTTTAAGAAAAATTACTTCCTTAAAAAACTGCTTCCTTCCTACAATATGTCAACTACTTCATTTTCATGTTTTAATCAATGTGTTTCTCGTTCATTACCAATGTTGAATTGAGAGACAGCCCAAACGTTCTGCGTCGTTTCTCACAGACCCGCCATACATATCTGTCACCTCACACATGTTATTTCAGGGACCAAAAGCGCCGAGGAAGGCGTAACTGCGAAGACAAATGGACTACATGTGTTGGTAACCAAGTTAGTGCTATCATACAGAGTAATATTCAATGACAAACAACTGCTACCCATATTGTGTGTAATTTAGTACGGAAGAAACAAATCTACATCAATGGTCGTTAAAGCAGCAGGAATTTGACCTTGAAGGCGACAAGCGGTAAACGGCAAATTACCTGAAGTGTTCTACATGCTTTTACATGCGGATGGTTTGCATATCAGCGCAAACACACGACATGGATAGAAATAACGCCACCTGCATATTGAATATAACTGAAGAACAAGTATGGGGTCTCTCATTCACAGACCGTATTTCAACGTTATTTGTTTCTGAGATGACTGAGATATGCCTCGAGCGAGAAGTAGAAATACCAGTACCCGCCCAATGTCGACAGCATCAGAAGCTTAGTGTATCAACACTGCATCTTATTATTCCAGAATAATTCTGTTTGGGTTAATCGGATCTCTCGACTGTCATGAGACTATGGAACTGATGGGACCACCAGCTTCATGCCCGACGTCATGCGGGGTGTCCTAGACAGTAAGAGGGCGCGACAGTTTCAGGGAGCAGATAAAGTGGTAGACTGGGAAAATCCAGGTGCACTTAATCACAGGAGACAAACATGACGTTCTAGCCACGATGGCGGAAACGAGAGACTGCTATACTTACTAAATGGACAAATACCCCGTAAAATCTGATCCAAGAAACCTAGAACATAATTAGACACACTTACAGAAGTGGAATGACCGAAGGGTGCCTGTAAACATTCCCTCAAGCAGAAAAGCAGTTTCTGATTTGTGAATCATCAAATGAAATTTAAAAATTAGTGCCCATATATTATCAACGTCTTGGGCGAAATTGATAAACTTTGTCTCAATGGGTAGAGCCTGAGCCCCCCATCAGAGAGTATTAAAAGAATAATAGATAATTTAAATTATATGACACACTAAATATTCTATACTACCAAGAGGTCAATTTTACACAAAACAAGTAATAAAGTGAGAAAAGTAATCGCAGCGTAATAAATTACGCTAGTGTATTGATCTGCAAATATATTAATTCCTATATATTTTCGATTTTCACCCAGTCAAACATGGCAAACTAACGATTACATTGACAATAATGTTGCTTGTGAGAAATGTAAAATATTCAACAAAAAATTAAATACGTTATCTTAAAGGTGATAAATGTTAAGTCTAGTTTGGTATGCAATATGTATATGCGTAATATGTGATATATGTTTGGTACAATTTGGAAAACTTTCTATGAGATGATCTTTTGGAACCAACGTCTAAGGGATGAAAGAGTCAATGACCATCTTGGTATGGTACAGTCGTTCTGGACTCCAGAGTAGAACAGTGCAGACGTATGTATACATGAGCGGTAAGTGGCGATCTGAAGTGTTTGTAATCCTCCAAATAAAAGTATGTGGACTTGTGAAATTACCGGCGCGATGATGGCAGGAAATGTAGCAAATTTTTTAGGAACAAATCATGTGCACTTAGAATGTTTCCGCGGGTTAGCGAGCATTTCGAACTTGCAACAACTGTTTCAAGTTGTATGTTCTCAAATTAGCATATTTTTATCAGTGTGCAAGAGTTTCGAAGTTGTAAGAATACTTGCAAATTGGGCAGATGCAACACAGAATATTTCCATGAGCCAACTATATTTTGGACTCGTAATGATATTCGCATATGGGACAGACTTAGCATAAACTGGACTTAAAATAATTTCATGACGTTTAGCTATTGCAGAAATTTTTGACATCCAATATAAGAGGTTGGACTTCAAAAAAACCTTTGGTGGTTTATTGGGGGTACATGGTTGTTAATGTGGTGCACAGTTTTGTCAGTATTTTCAAGAAGCATTAGTGGTATCACTGTCATTATTGAAACACAAAGAATAATCAAAAAATACACATATGTTATACCAAACCCAAAGTGAGTTGATAATATTGTTTGAATTTTTGGCATCACATTTTTAAATCATACTTGCATTATGGCCTCTATAATCTGTCGACTGGGTAGTATGAAGATTAAAAAGAGTGTTGCAGCAAACGAAGTCCAAACATTTAAAAATCAATCGGTACGTATACTCTATTTACCGAACAGTCGCAATGTGCACTGCTCGTCATTAGAAATATAACATTCTGTTTTTGAAACACAGTTATAACACAACGAGTTCTTAAAATTCAGGAATCATTTCTTCGCCACGAAACGATGGTATTTTGTCTTATTTTCTTTTCCTATAGCGTTTCTGAGAAACAGTTACTATTAAAAATCTTAGCATCGATAACGTAAGCACCATCATTAGTTTAAACGACGTTTTATCTTCTCTTTTTCAAATTTTTTCTGGTCTACAAGTACTGTGTTGGCATGACTAGTTCTCAGTGGCAGTTTTCTGATGCTATTATGCCAATGTAGTTGGTACTGTGACGAATATTTATGTGCTGTTAGCTTTAATCAGGGTCAGAAGTGCCGATTTTATGTATACCTTTCTTTGAGAAAATTGTGTTACACAACTAACTACCAAAACTGAATTTTTGTGATTATGACTACCAGGATCTGGATTGGAGTAACTGGCCGTTGAGAAAACTGACTTCTGGATTGACGCTTGATGACAGAAACAACGAGGTGGGAATATCAGTACGAATTTAACTGACTTTTATTGTACAAAGCAGGGAATCATGCGAACAAAAACCGGATTTTATCTTCAGAATGTATACAGCTGTGGACGGATTTAATGTGAATCGTTCTTCACTTGATAATAACAGATTACTTTTAGGCCCAAAAAGTACCTGTTGTCTATGGACATCTATATTAACGGCCTGGATTTGTCACCTTCCCAGTTACTATATTCTGTGCTTACAGTAGGATCCATAGAATTTTACCTGATTCCCATCTAACACTGTTGAAAACATTTTACTAGCTACAAAATTCGTTACATGTAGAAATTGTTTCAGTTCGAAAGCGATCAGTCTACCGACCTGGAAGGCTTTTGCATCAATTTGCGCTTAAGATCTTTTGATTTTTTATGCTGATTAAAAGTCTTTGGAGTGTACATTACTCAGAAACAAGAACAGTTTTGTATTGCTTAGAGAACTTGTACACCTGCATTTTTTCATCTAGTTATTACAGACATTTATGTAGCGAATCAAGCTGACGATATTGGGGACTGCTCGTAGTTGTACGTAAGGAACTATGATCAGGACAGTATTTCGAATAGAGTTATAAGAAAAGCATATTTTCTGTACTTATGAGGGAAGGAACTAATTTGTAGTATGTAAGAACTAGGAGGTATGTAATGTTCCAGTTCTGCTGGAAGAGAATCATTTTGAGCCTTCACTTTTGATGTGATGTGTGTGTTACATTAAAGTTTAAAATATGGGTAGGTCTCTGGAACTATTCTATACATTGGAGATAGTGATTATTAAAACTGAACCATTAAAAAACAGGTTTTGTGTTGGATTACGAAAAGTACGAGGTACCAGGGCTGTTGGTACTGGGGTTGACTCACATAAACTGAACAACAGAGAATTCCTTTATTTACACACTGCTGGGATAGTAACAAAAGCAAATGTCCATCAGTAGCACTACTTGCATTAGAGAAGACAAAATATACTTCGAGGCACATTTACGTCGAGTGACTACTGTTTCTTATTAGTTAACATGACGACTGTTTTTTCACACAACTTACATAGTAGACGTTAGCCAGTGACATATTTAATCTTAACTGATAAAATACCATTTGCAATCAGAACATATATTTGGTTATTGTTTGAGTTTTAATGGTAGAGTGCTTTACATACAAAGATAATGACTAACTTTGCTATATCACAGACAATATAATTTCACTCCTAAATAGTGTTATCTACATTAACAAGTTATCTAAAGAAAGGATGTGTTTCAACATGAAACATTTAGAATAACATTGGTGAAATTTACAATGAATTGTTTTGATTCAAACTGTTCATTCAAAATAATGACTTCATGTTTTATCATATATAAGAAACTTTCTATTTCTTGTAAAATATTTAACACATGTCCTTTTTCATTGGTGTGTGGAACTTATTATTTTAACGGTGAGCCAATGAAGACATTATCATGGCAGTGAGGTTCAGATGTTGTATGAACATTGTTTTGAAAATTCCTTGTGTCTATTCTAATTTATATTTTATTTTGGCTTCCATATGTCAATTTATAAACACAAGGTCGAGTAAATTTACAGGACTGATCTAGAGAATGAGATATTTGTGATCTCATTATGTTGCGTATAATGATGTTTATTTTTCTCACACTGGGTTTTTTTGAGGTGTAAGTGTAATTTGATCTGTTAGTTTTCCTCAACGTAGCAAATATTTTCACTGTTTCACAAAATATGGGTACTATGAATGTCAAATTGGTAAAAGAAGCAAATGGTATATGGCAGGAATCATGTTCAAAACAAACTGTATGAAGAGAACGCTCAGGTCATCCCATCTCCACCATGCAGAGTCAACGTTCTTCATGCTAAACAAGAAACGCGAGAAAATCATCAGATCTGACGCAACGACACCGGTCGAATCTCAACAGTCACCAACCGAGCCCAACAATCTCAGCAGTCTTAACAATCTCAGTTCGTCCAACAACCAGCTACTCATTGCTAAACAAATGATTCTCCTCATGAAACGGAATCTCTTGAGATACATAACGACGAAGGTTTTTAAAAGGTACGCCCCAGGCGTAACTCGAGATGAAACTCCAGCATGTCCACAGAATCCGGTGAGAACCCAGTAATGATTGATCTGAATGTTCTAACTAGAATTGTTATCATTGAAAATCTGGACCCCAAGGAAACCGTTAAGTCTTTTCATAACTGGACTGAAAGAATTCAACCTTGTAAAATTTGTGATTTTCATGAAATAAAGAAGGAACCATGTCGAACTCACCACTCAGCAAACCGACTTTGAAACCAAACTTAGAAAAATAAAAATAATTATAAATAATTAACAAGACTTTGAAAGACAAAGTTAACAACATACTGCAACATTTTGCAGAAGACAAAAGCATTATATCACATGAACAAGCTGGTTTCAGAAACACAATCCCGCTGATCCATGATTAAGGCTAATTAGCAATGCAGCGGAAGCCTGCAATTTCACAGGTGCAACTGCTATCCTCTTTCTGGACACAGAACGCGCTTTTGATAAGGTACAGACATCTTCACAAAGTGCTAAAGCACCACTTCCCACCTGCAGTAGTACCATTATTAGCTAACCTCATTTGAAACTGAAAAGTAGAACTACGAGACGGGGGTCAAAAGTCGTCCTACTCCACACCCAGACCCGGAGTGCCTCAGGCTTCCGTCATATCCACTTTGTTATGCACGATATACACAGCAGATATCCCGAGACCCCGGTGGTGGAATGAAGACATGGTACTATATGCAGATGACAACACTTACTGGTGTCATGCGCCCATCTCGACTGCAATCAATGAACAAGTCAACAGCTACATCAGCAAACTTGAAACGTAGCCCAGTAAATGGAGAATCTGATTGATCTAATCCACCAAAAAGTAAACTTTTCCTTTTCAGACATGGCAATCTTACTAATCGCCGACTACAGGATAACCCAAAACTCTACATTCGACTTCGTGGACAAGAAATTGTTGCACAACTAAACGTCAAATACCTTTCTACATCTGTCTAGATGAACTCTTAAGTAGCCACAAAGACATGACTGAAAAGATTAAACAAGCTGAAAGCCGACATAATTTTGTACGTCTCACGAAATATCAAACACATGGACTGGAGCTACCAGTTTCTCTTCTTACATTCTAATGAAACGGAAAAACAAACTCTGTCAGCTAACCAGAGGACGCTTCAATTAGCTGAAGATCTACGGTATAGCTTCCAAACAAACTCCCTTCACGAAACACATAAAACCAAGAACACACTGGTGAAGATCTACGATATAGTTTCGAAACAAACTCCCTTCACGAAACACTTAAAACCAAGAACATACTACACAGAATAAAAGAAGAAATCACCAGATTCGGGGTCAACAGACTACCTAACAACAGACTCACAAAATCACTCTTGTAGCCCTATAATAGAACGTTTAATTTTCCGAAATTCAAAAGTTCATTTTCCCCTATATTTTTCTCGAAGCAGTATCCAGGTCACTCCAACAGAATCCTCTGGAAAACGAAGAACTCAATGAAACTGTCCACAGACCAAGAGCACCTACAAGTATTTGTGATAATGTAGCACCCTGATACAGAGAAGAACAACTTACTGAGCAAAATTACTTCAATCAACTCCTATAGCAGAAGATAATATTCTCTGCAGCGGCAAGATTTTAAAATTTCTCGTCTTCCACAGAATTAGACAGAAACGTTTCTACACCAACGAATTACAAAATCACACTATAGCATTATCAAGACCACTGAGACAATATGAACGTACGTAAGACAAACAACGGGCAACAAATTTCTACCGGTTTTTTTATCGACAGAGAGGTTTTTCTCTCAGACGTAACGCATATGCAGGAACATGGCACGAAACATGGCAAGAAACTTAATGAACAACATCTTACTCTCAGCTATCCATCTAGATGCAGTTAAAAGTTCTACAAAAGTAAATAAGGATCCAGTTGTAAATAAGTGGCGTCACAACAACACAGAATACAAATACTGGCTGGAAAGGCCTGTAACCCAACATCTCCTTTAAGATGGAATGAGAGATTTTTAACGAAGGCTTTGTAGACAATTGTCACTTAGGAAGTCCCGTCCAGATTGTCTGACTAATATTTCAGTTGGCAGGTTATATGCATATGTTTCAATGCGTTCCAGTCGTGCTATGCAAACACAAATTCTGGCTGCTCCCATTCAAAGTGCCAACTCTCCGTCAGTCAGTTAACGACAAATAGCCTGTACAGAACAAGGGGTGCTGTCATGATCTTCTGTATGTCCACAATGCCGTGAATCAGTTTCTGCTTCCTTATGCAATTCTGTTCCTCTGGCCGGCCGGTGTGGCCGAGCGGTTCTAGGTGCTACAGTCTGGAACCGCGCGACCGCTACGGTCGCAGGTTCGAATCCTGCCTCGGGCATGGGTGTGTGTGATGTCCATAGGTTAGTTAGGTTTAAGTAGTTCTAAGTTCTAGGAGACTGATGACCTCAGAAGTTAAGTCCCATAGTGCTCAGAGCCATTTTTTTTCTGTTCCTCTTGTGAACTTTTCCTGAACCAAACCACTCGCATTTTATTTAATAATTCATTATTAATATCGCGAAACTCAAGCGGACTGGAACATTACATCTACTAAAATTATTTGCAGAAGTACGGTCTATGGTGCGAACTGCACGCACAAATAAATTGTGAAGGTAAGAAAATGTATATGACAAAATGTAACATTTTGTTATAACCCTGAATTCCCGTTCATTACATTAATGGCTAATGCTTTTTATTCGGGACTGAGAAGAAAAGTCCGTGTTGATTCTATTTTATCTCGGAGAGGGAATTAAAGTGGCTCTCGCTTGGAAACAAATGAATACCTATCACCAACACGTCTGTTCCAGGCCAATCCATTCTCCATGCACTCATTTTCTCTTCCTTGTTCTTTACGAATGCAGACATAGCTGTAGTCATCCAAGTATTTTTTCACAGTCGAAAGATACGTAACTCTCTGTTCCCTGTGTTTTTGCATTATTTCAGCGACCATAGCTGCCATGGCCGGTAGAACAAGAACTCGCAACCGAACCTGTACAAGCATGGTCCGCGTCTTCAGGGTAAACAGGTTATTGTCTTTCAGACAAAGTAATGTTTGATAATAATGGCACCCGTGTGCCTTGAAATTTAATACATTAAGAAATGTGTTTAAATTGCTGCCTATTAAAACAGAAACAACATGAAGATGAAGATGGCATGCAATAAACGAGGCGTGAATACTACTTGTACCACAATCTGTATAAAAGAAAAGGTTACACAGAGGGGTTTCTTATTCATAAATGGTATGTGAATGTTGATTACTGTAATTTTTATAAGAACGTCGACTGTCTGCCAACACATTCTGGTATTCGACTGCAGCCGTATCATGACCTATCGGGTCTGCAGTTCCACAATGTTGCTGTACGTGTTGTTTGGCATGCCACGATTTCCACATAAATATGAAATTGGTGAGATCATAGTGGCTTTGATGAACACCACGAAAGGCCTCAATGATCGCACGCGACCAGAGTGCGAGAGGACTGGCTCGGCCCTACAGCATCGTACAGTAACATCACATTTCTTGAGTCGGGAAATGAGCTTGCTTCCAGTAACGCAAGAATGTATACGCGACGTGCAACGACGAGTGGAGCACCACGGAATCTCAGCAACAGAGGGAGGTATACCAGCAGAGGAACGGCAACAATGTACACTAGAGTGACACCACAGCATCTTTTGAGACGAGTCTCTCCTCTACGTATTGTGTCCCGAGAGACGTATCCGTGTGCGCAAGCCTCTGAAGTCAGCGCGAGACTGTCGTATGGGCACAGCACATGGCGTGTTGGTGTGGGACGTCACTGGGTACGCTACACGATCAGTTCTGGTTCGCATAGTCGATGAGATGAACAACAGTTACTGCATTTCTTATCAGGTCGGTGGCCCCATGACGTTACATCTAAACAAGATGATGATGATTAGTGTTTTAGGGCGCACAACAACGAGGTTATCAGCGCCCGTTCCCAAAAGAAATGTTGACGAGTGCAGCCAAGATCTGTTAAACAAAGATCAGTTCAGAGCCGATCTTTGAGGGAATTGGAAATGTTCAAATTGCAAGATTGGACACAGCACATCAAAACAGGTAGGTAAAACCAAAAATAAAATAGCAGTACAAAACAGGTAAATATAATTAACTGTGGCTGGGTGACCACTTACAAATAATGAGTGACCAAACCACTGTACAGCACATTAAGACCTCAATCCCAATATTTTGGGAAGAAGGCCAGACATCACACAAAAACGTAAAACTCTAGCCACACTCGCCTCATTATTAGTTAAAAGAGAGGGCAGGTCTGGTGGGAAACTTAAATCTTTCCTCAAACCCGCAAATACAACACACTCAGTTAAAATATGTCGTATCGACAGCTGTGTCCCACATGTATGACACGTTGGTGGCTCCTCACGACGTAACAGAAAACCATGTCTCAACGGACAATGTCGTATTCTAAGCCGTGTAAAGGCTACTTCCTCAGCTCGTCGTTGTCGGAACGAGGTGAGCCACGGTCGGACAGAATCCTTCACCGCTCGCAACTTATTATCCCTCACGTCCAGCCACTGAGCCTCCTACCAACGCATGACCTTCCGAGTCACGAAAGATGTTATTGCTCGCAGGGGGACGGAACAGCGAGCAAGACGTGGGATGGAGCAAGCCTCCTTGGCAGCCCCATCTGCAAGTTCATTTCGAGGAATCCCTATGTGCCCTGGAACCCAGCAGAAAATTACATCCTTACCCTGCTTACCCTGCTGTTGCAAGAGAAGGAGTGCGTCCTGCACTTCTTGCACCATCCGATCTGCTGGCTACATCTGTTCAGGAGCGTGTAGAGCACTTTGGGAATCGGAGCAGATGATGAATTTCGTGCCATGATGTCGGCGCATATGCTCTAATGCTTGCAGAATGGCAAACAGTTCTGCATAGTAAACTGATAACTACTCTGGGAGCCCTATCCTACGGACAGTATCGGGAAACACAGCAGAGCAGCCCATAAAATCCCCCTGTTTAGACCCATCCGTGTAAACAGTAATAAAATCTGAATGGCGTTCTAAAATCTCAGTAAGTTTAATTTTAAAAAGGTGGTCTGGGGAACAATACTTCTTGTAAGCAGCCAGATCAAGAAGTAATCTTGGCCTTGGTAGTAGCCAGGGAGGTCCCCTACTCCATTCCTGACGGAGGACCTTAATGCCGTCCCGGTGTACTGACTCGAGGCTCTCCTTTGCTCGGATGCCGAACGGCTTTGTTGCCTTCGGACGGTGGCAGATGAGACGTTCCAGTGCCGGGTGGGAAAAAGTGTTGGACGCCAATGAAAGAGGAGTGGACGTGGCCCTGTACGCGTGCCGTACCACGAGGAGAAGACGCCGAAAGGACAGCGGAGGCTCTCCCGCCTCGACACACAGACTAGCAACTGGACTCGTGCGATAAGCCCCCGTCGAAAGCCTAATACGCTCATGGTGAATCACATCCAACATTTTGAGGTAGGAAGGTCTTTAAGAGCCATAAGCTTGACATCCGTATTCCAGTCGAGGTCGCACAAAGGCCTTATAAAGTTGGAGCAGACGTGCCCTGTCAGCGCCCCAGGATCTATGACTGACGCATTTAAGGACGTTTAAAGCCTAGAAACAGTGGACTTTTAGATCCTTTAGGTGTGGCAACCATGTGAGCTTCTCATCGAAAATAAGCCCGAGATATTTCACTTTGTCCATAAAAGGGAGAACAGTGTCTCCTAGTTTTAAAACAGGGAGATTAAAAAGAGAACGGGAACGGTTAAAATCTACACAAGCAGTCTTCTCCAAAGAGAATTTAAAGCCTGTGGTCTTAGACCATTCCTCCAATCGCACGAGTGTCAACTGTAATTGGCGTGTAGCAGCTGTGACGGAGGAAGACGCACAGAAAATGGAGAAATCGTCAACAAAACAGGGAGCACTGGACGGGCCGTCGTACTGTGGACGCAATACTATTGATGGCAATTGCGAAAGCTGTCACACTGAGGACACTTCCTTGAGGGACACCGTTCTCCTGCTTAAAACGGTCAGACAGGACATTCCCAACCTTATACGTAAAATACCTGTCCGACAGAAAGGATCTGATGACTGTGGGTAAACGCCCCAGGAAACCCCACCCATAAAGCTGCCGCAAAACGTTATGCCTCCAGGTAGTATCGTACGCCTTCTCCAGGTCGAAGAAAACCCCGATAAGGTGTTGCTTACGTAGGGAAGCAGCTTGTATCGCTGTTTCGAGTAGGATCAGGATATCTAAGGTGGAATGATACTTCCTGAACCCACACTGTCAGTGGGTAAGTAAGGATCTGGATTCGAGAACCCACACCAGGTGCCTATTGAACATACGCTCAAATGTCTTTCCTACCCTGGTTTTAAACGTGGAATTAAAATCGATTCTTTCCACGAACTAGGAAAGTCACCTGTCTTCCAAATTTCATTAAAAAGTTGAAGGAGGACTTCCTTTGACCGCAGATCCAACTCCTGCAGCATGCTATACGATATCAGGTCTGGACCAGGTGCAGAATCCCGAGATACTGACTGTTGTGGATTGGCAGGAGCAACCCACGGGGTTTGGAGGAAGCCGAAAGGCACGGGTTTAAGCTCACGCAGGCTGGCGTGAGGTCTGGAACATGACAAGGTATTTAGACTTCAGAAAAAAGGTGATACTTGGTGGAATACTTAACTTTTAATCCATTAATGTTGAATGTAGATCTTGTCTGTACATTATTTACAATATCAATAGTAACTGAATAATGGCGCCTTGCTAGGTCGTAGCAAATCACGTAGCTGAAGGCTATGCTAACTATCGTCTCGGCAAATGAGAACGTATTTTGTCAGTGAACCATCGCTAGCAAAGTCGGTTGTACAACTGGGACGAGTGCTAGGATGTTTCTCTAGACCTGCCGTGTGGCGGCGCTCGGTCTGCAATTACTGATAGTGGCGACACGCGGGTCCGACGTATACTAATGGACCGCGGCCGATTTAAAGGCTGCCACCTAGCAAGTGTGGTGTCTGGCGGTGACACTACATTCCTCCCCCGCAAATCGGCGTACGGTTGTGTTATAAGGCTTCCGCCCGCCGTGGGGAGGACCCCATGTTGACGTATGCGACGAAGTGGGGAGTCTAACAACAGGCGAGGCTGTGCCACCTGCACCCTGCCATTCGGTCCGAGGGGAGCTAGGAAACGCCTGGAAACCTGCTCCAGGGTGCACGCCAACATGCGGTGTATGCGCCCGCAGAGAGACAGGAGGGGCCGAAGGGTCGACCTCCATCGGGTCGGGGCACCCGACGGGCGAAGGCGACATATGGTCCGGAGCGGGCAAGAGTTCCATGTCGGAGGACAACTGGGCACGGGAAGCGATCGGCGGCGCGTGACCCAGGGAGGCGCCCGGCGGTTGCAGCGACGCGTCCACTGCTGGCGTCGCCGGCGGGAGAACAGGCGGCGGCGGCGGTGGCGGCGGCGCGTCGCCATAGGGCAAAATGGAAGGCAGCGTCGGTAACACCTGGGGCTGAGGCGAGCCAGTAGATGGGTCCCCAGGGCGCTGACCGGACGGCACCGTCGCTGAAATCAGACGGGGAGCGGCAGATCCCGTGCGACGACAGAGGCGCAGCTGATTGAGATGCCGACGCACCTCACCAGAGGCCCCCATAACCAGATACATATCGCGGCCGAGGCAGCGAAGAATGCGCCCTGCGAACCAACGCCGTCAACCTCGATAGTTGCGAAAGTAGACAACATCGCCTGGAGCAAAAGCAGGTGTCTGCCGCTGCACAGTAACCTGATCCGGCGGATGTAGCAAAAACATCAAGGTGCGATGAGGGTGACCGTGCAGCAACTCAGCCGGCGAGCGACTATCTCGGGGCTGAGAGCGATACGAGGACAAAAAGAACAAATAACGCGTCCTCCCGAGAATGCGACGCTTTTAACTTCAACATCTGTGACTTGAAGGTCCGAACCAATCGTTCAGTGGCAACGTTTGACTGAGGCGAAAACGGCACGGATGTCAGATGTTGACTACCATTGGCCTTGCAGAATGACTGAAATTCTGCGGACATGAATTATGGGCCATTGTCGGAAACAATAGTCTGTGGAAGACCTTCAATGCAAAAGATAGCGGATAACGCTTGGATGGTGGCAGATGACGTCGTGGAAGACACCCGGACAACAAAAGGAAAATTACTGAATGAATCTTCCACAACCAACCGTCGAGCATTCCAGAATGGACCAGCAAAATCGATGTGTAAGCGTTGCCAAGGGGAAGTGGCTTTTGGCCATGCAAAGAATTTCCGCGGTGGTGCGGATTGTTGTTCGGCACACACCATGCAAGAAGAGCACATATTCGTAATCGCGGCATCGATTCCGAACCAAGTACAGTGCTGACGAGCAAGTTGTTTCATTCTCACTATACCCCAATGTCCGTGGTGGAGAAGCCGTAAGACAGAGGACTGTAACGAACGTGGGACCACGACCCTGGACTGATCATTATCAGAAAACAACAGCAAAACACCACGTCGTACAGAAAGTCTCTCCTTGTGATAAAAAAATCGGCGAACCAACGGATCCCCGATCCGTGACTTTGACAAGGGCCATTGAGTAGCAACGAAACGCAGAACGGTAGCCAGGACAGGGTCGGCAGCTACACGACGAAAATCAATCGGAAACGAGTCGACCACGTCATCGGTTTCCGAATCAATGAACATGCAAGCAAGTTCGGAGGAATCGAATGCTCTATCCTCAGCAACAGGCAAACGGGACAACGCATCGGTGTTTCCGTGCTTAGCAGTGGACCGATACAAGATATCGTAGCGGTACTGCGAGAGGAAAATAGACCAGCGAATGAATTTCTGCGCTGTACGTGGAGGTACAGGCTTGGTCGGGTGAAAAAGCGAAGTCAAAGGTTTGTGGTCTGTGATGATGGTAAAGTGACGACCATACAAGAAATCATGAAACTTTGTAACACCAAATACGAGAGCCAATGCTTCTTTCTCGATCTGTGAATAATTTCGTTGCGCAGACGAGAGCAATTTGGACGAAAAGGCAATAGGGCGATCGTGCTAACCATCTTTGTGCGCTAGCACAGCACCGATCCCGAAATCCGATGCATCCACCATCAACAAAAGGGGTTTCTGGGGATCGAATGGTGTAATGCAAGTACTGGAAAGCAACGCCGATTCCTACTGGCGAAAGGCGCGTTCGCATTCCGTCGTCCAGACGAACGGAACACCTTTACGGCGTAAGCGATGAAGCGGAGCGGAAATGGAAGAGGCATGGGGAACATATTTGTTATAGTAATTTATTTTTCCCAGCACACTGTGTAGCTGCTTCAAATTCTGCGGCGAAGGCAAGTCTTGTACGGCACGGAGATGCTCTGGACTGGGATGTATGCCTTGGGCATTGAGTACATGTCCCAGATAGGGTAAGTCACGAGCAAAAAACACACATTTGTCCTTCCGCAAGCGAAGAGCATTTTGTCGCAAGACCTGAAATAATGTTCTGAGATTGGCTAAATGTTCGTCTTCCGTCTGTCCGGAGATCACAATATCGTCCAGATAGTTTGCTGCAGTGGGACTGATGCACAAACAATTTGCTGATATTGCTGAAACAATACAGGGGCGGATGCACACCCGAATGGCAGTCGTTTGAAGCGATACAAGCCAAGATGCGTGTTAACCACCAAAACGCGCTGGGATTCTTTGTCCACCGGTATTTGCAAGTGCGCATCTGCGAGGTACAACTTCGAAAAATATTTACCCAGGCACAGTTTGTCAAAAAGGTCTTCAAGTGGGGTAAAGGAAAAGTTGCAGTCACTAGTTGTGGATTGACTGTTGCCTTGAAGTCCATGCAACGTCTCAATTTTCCGGAAGGTTTTTGCAAAATTACTAAGGGTGATGCCCAGAGAGAAGCCTGCACACGTTCAATTACACCTTGTGATTCCAAATTGTGTAATGTTTTTGCGACCTCATCACGCAATGCGTGGGGAACATTGCGCATTCTGAAAAGTTTCGGTTGTGCGTTTACTTTCAGTTCCAAATGTGCTTTATAGTTCTTAGCGCAACCAAGGCCCGGTGAAAAAATGTCTGCAAACTCTTCACATAGACGAGAAACACTGTCTGAAGGCACAGTCTGGTTCACTGATAGGACCTGATTGACTATAGACAAGTCAAACAACTGAAATAAATCGAAAGCAAACAAATTCACTGCAGAAGAAGAACGAAGGACGTACAGTGACACAACTTTTGTTTGTCCCTTGTATGTTGCAAGAAGGCTGCACTGTCCTAACACAGTGAGCCCGTGACCTGAATATGCAGTTAGCTTAACATTTGCGGCACGCTACGGAGGGGTGCCCAGCTGTTTGTACGTGTCTTGATTGATCAGTGAAACTGCAGCTCCGGTATCGAGCTGGAATGGTATCACTTTGCCGTTAATGTCCAAGTCGACAAAAAGTCGAAGCAAAGGGCCTGGAATGGTTGTGAGTGTCCGTTCTGAGCTTTTTCTGGCAAACACTTTGAACATGTCCTTTTTAATTACAGAAAAAGCAAATAGATTGGCGTGACGGGCAATTCTCATGCGAATGTCTAGTAGCACACCACGAGCATGATTTTAGCACTGCATTTGCTTGCCTGCACGGCACACGTGGCTGAGAGCCTGGCGGCCACTGCGCGGATGGGCGCAAGGGCTGTTTACTGTTGCGTGCAGCGCGCCCGGCGGGCCGGTTAATGTGACACACGACTGGCGAAGTTTCAAATGATTCCTGAGCAAAGTCAAGTGTGTCCTGCCGATCCAATATGTCCATCACTTGTTGAAGAGAGGGATTGACTAGTTTCAAAATCTGTTCCCTTATACGAACATCAGAAACGTTCTGTGCAATTGCATCACGTACCATAGTATCGGAATAAGGGAGTCCACATTGACACTCAAAAGCACAATCCCTAGTAAGGCCTTGCAAGGTTGCAACCCACTCCCGATTAGTTTGACCGGCCATACGTTTTGTACGAAAGAAGGTATACCGTTTGGCAACTACATTGACTGAGTCTTTGAAATGTGCATCTAATGCAGACAAAATTTCGTCGGAGGACAGAGTTGCTACGTCGCGTCGAGGAAATAATTTGACTATCACACAGTACGTGTGCACCCCTACGGAGGAAAGGAGAAAAGGCTGCGGCTCATTACCTTGAATTCTGTAGGCGGCGAGATGGAATCCAAATTGGCGTGACCACTCCGTCCAGCTTTCCAGTGCAGCATCAAAAGGACGAAAAGGTGGTGCAGCTGCAACTTGTGGGTGCGGTAGCGGTGGAGCGGCGGCTGCCGCATCGTTTTGCAGTGCACGTTGACCCTGGACGAGCTGTCCAAGGGCATCCAATAAGGCCTGCGTCTGCTGATTCCGTAAGCGATAAAATTCGGACAGTACATTTGGAGATGGTGGCGAAGCCATTACATAAGTAAATCAGGATAGTATAGTTACAAACGCGGTTTGGACTCGTCGCCAAAATGTTGTGGATTGGCAGGAGCCAACCCACGGCGTTAGGAGGAAGCCGAAAGGTACGCGTTTAAGCTCACGTAGGATGGCGTGAGGTCTGGAACATGACAAGGTATTTAGACTTCAGAAAAAAGGTGATACTTGGTGGAATACTTAACTTTTAATCCATTAATGTTGAATGTAGCTCTTGTCTGTACATTATTTACAATATCAATAGCAACTGAATAATGGCGACTTGCTATGTCGTAGCAAATGACATAGCTGAAGGCTATGCTAACTATTGTCTCTGCAAATGAGAACGTATTTTGTAAGTGAACCATCGCTAGCAAAGTCGGTTGTACAACTGGGGCGAGTGCTATGAAGTCTCTCTAGACCTGCCGTATGGCGGCGCTCGGTCTGCAATCACTGATAGTGGCGACACGCGGGTCCGACGTATACTAACGGACCGCGGCCGATTTGAAGGCTACCACCTAGCAAGTGTGGTGTCTGGCGGTGACACCACACTGACAGTGCAGAGTCCAACTCACACAATGAGAAAGGCTGGTTGTATTCCTCAGTGTTCTTTGAACGGAAATCAAAACCAGCCCTCTCGTGTGTACCCCGATAGCGATGAAGTTCTGGGTCCTGGCTAGAATCGGCCGTAATAGTTTGAAATGATTCTGCCAGCGCCCGGGTGATGTCACTTGGAGATGTTAGGAGACACCCCCGCTCATGTATAGCTGCTATTGGCAGTCGAGAGTATCGCTTTGAGATCCTTCTAATGGCTTCCCATACTTTGCTTGAAGATGTGGACCTATTGATGGAGATCAGGAACTCTCACCAAGACCTCCGTTTACTCTCCCTAACGATTCTTCTCGCCCACGCCCATGCTATTCGGAAAGTTGCCAGATTCGCATCAGTGGGGCACTGATGGAATCTCCTCAAAGCCGCCCTTCTGTCTCCGATTGCGGTACGACAGTCGTCATTCCACCACGGGACAGGCTGCCTCACAGGTGTTCCCTTTGACTTTGGTAACGATACATCAGCGGCATGGTGCATCACCGCCGTAATGTGATCCACCCAATCCTGGACGCCTTCACACTGTTCAAAAACAGCCAACTGCCGGTAGAGCGTCCAGTTTCCCTTCCGGAACAACCATTTCGGCGAAAGTTCGATACGACCCATTTCAACTGGCAGATGGAGCCAGATAGGATAATGGTCGCTGCCATGAAGGTCATCGTCTACGACCCACTGAGCAACGTCCGCAAGCAGAGGCGAACAAATAGAGAGGTCTATGGCAGAGGACGAACCTGAAGCGGTGCTAAAATATGTGGCCTGACCTGTGTTCAGCAGTATGATGTCGGAAGTCCTGATCAACTGCTCAATCATCTGGCCTCTGGGGCAGGTTTTGTTTGAACCCCATAATGCATTATGAGCAATAAAATCTCCTAAAATGAGAAAGGGACGGGGTAGCTGATCAATGAGCTGTGCGAGGGCTTCACTGTCAATGAGCTCAGCAGGTGGTAAATACAAGGAGCACACTGTGACATTAACCTGGGCCAGGATCCGAGCTGCAACCGCTTGTAGCGTTGTGGTTAAGGGCACAGGTGAGGAGTGGAATGTGTCCTTAATGAACACTGCCACCCCACCCTGAGCCCTAGTACCAGTCAGGTCGTCTTTCCTGTACATGTGATATCCTGTAAGTACAGGCGTGTCAGTCTCTTTAAAATGTGTCTCTTGCAAAAAGATGCAAAAGGGGTTTTCCTGTACTAACAGCCGCAATTCTTCAAAGCGAGGTCTGACTCCATTCAGATTCCACTGAAGTATGGGAGCCATATCAGCGTTTCGGTTTAGATTTCCCCCTGTCTTTGCGCCGCGCTGGTGAGGCACTTGTGGAGCGAGTGGCAGCAGAGGGGCTGCCAGGTTCTGGGGAAGAGGTATCAAAATCCATGACGATTTTCTCCTCATCAGTCATGGATGCCATGACGACATCCGATGGTGCCTTTGGCAGGTTTGACGTCAAACGCCGTGCCCCTTTCCCTGGCCCCGTTTTCTTTGTGGAAGTCGGGGATGGGGGAAGTGGAAAGGCACTCTGTTTCTGGAGGGCCTTCGAAGGCTTCACTGTAGCTTTCTCTGCAATAGCGTTTGGTGCAGTTGGAGCAGCCTGAATAGCTATATCGTTATTGGTAGTGCTCTGTCAAGTACAAACGCAGGTACAGGTATTGGTGGAGGATACCGCTACGCTGGACATGGTCTGCGTCAAAGCGTCTACTTTTGACGCACGGTTGTGCATCAAGGAGGCATAGGATGTGGCAAAGACAGGGGGTTTTGTCGCCCTACACTCTTTTTTGGCTTCTACATAGGGTAGCCTCTTTGTCACCTTGATCTCCCGAATTTTTCTTTCCTCCACAAAGACGGGGCAGTCTCTGCTCCAGACGGGATTGCTCCCAGAGCAGTTGATACACAGCACTGGAGATGTGCAGTTGGTCCCAGCTTCATGAGCTGTCTTGCCACATATACCGCATGTCGGTTCACCCCCACAACTTATTGTTGTATGGCCAAATCGCTGACATTTGAAACATCGCATAGGGTTAGGTATATAAGGCCTAACCCTAAGTCAGAGGAAACCAACCAGAACGTATTCAGGTAAGACGGGCAAATTGAAAGTCACAATGAAGGTGGCAGATTTCTCAATAACTCCATTATTCCTACGTGTCCTTTGTTCCACGTCTACAATCCCCTGTGTTGCCCATTCTTGCTTCAGCTCTTCTACCTCGATATCCATTAAATCACGGCAGGTGACAACGCCTTTACTGGAGTTGAGGGAATTGTGCAACTCGACAGTAATATCATACTCGCCTAACTTGGTTGACTTTCGAAGCAGCTCCACTTGCTTTGCCCTAGCAGTCTCAACTAACAGGGTACCATTCCTCAGGCGTTTGATAGATTTCAGTGTACCTACGAGTCCTTCTAAACTTTTATGTATATAGAAAGGAGACACGTTTTCAAACGAGCCCTCCTTCCTCTTAATCACGATGAAAACATTGTCATTTATGACTCCATGAGCCCTGTTACTCTTTTCTATCTGCATATCTGGAGGACTAGCCTCCCTCATTCACTTGACTGATTGCGAAGGTGGTGAAGGGAAATTCGTGGTTGTCATGTGCGTCCCACGAGCAGCTAGGGAACTAAACGTCACCCCTGACAGAGCCCCGCATGCCTGGGTAAGCCTTGTACAACTGAGGTGCGGCAGGTTCCTCAGAGGTCGCCCGCTAGCGACTGTTCCACCTCAACAGCCATGCATCTTATCGGCGCGCAGCACACCTTAAGATTGAAGGTTTTTTTATAGAGGTATGTACCATCCTCGCGATCCAGGCAATCAAGCCAAGATCCCCGGTCCCTGCGACACACAACGTTCCACCGTTGCGCCACACGGTGGTCGCTGAAGCATGCCCAGAGCTTACGGTGTCAGAGGACTGGCGGCGCACACCAGTCCACAGCTCGGGGTCCCCGGGTTCGCCAAGCCCGTACCCAGCAAATAAATGCTGAGTCCCCTGAGGGGTCTAAACAAGAAACTATAAAGCTGCAGGCTGCCAATCCTATTATGACGTACCTTGAAACTGTTGATATTCAACTCTTGCCCAACTCAGCTTATTGTGGGATGTGTCATCTAGAGAAACTATCTGGTAGTAAGTTATAGAGTTACTGGAATGCCTTAATCACTAACTAACCACCTCCAAGACAAAGTTTAAGCACCATGGAATGATGTGCCCATATCTGTGATCCAGCTCCGTTTCTGCTACGCACACTGCAGGTTTAGAGCCACTGTTGCCATCTCAGGTGGAAGCTCTGTGTTATGAATGTCACTCTTTTCTTGTGCCACGGTTTCTTTGTGCTCAGTGTGGCCGGACTGACGTCAGTAACCATCATTCCTTGACAGAAGAAGGTACATGGTAGCAGGACAGGACAGGACAGGACAGAGGAGGTCGCCTAGGCGCTCTTTGGCAAGAAGCTCTGAATGGACCGGTCTGACACAGCAAAAATTACCATTCATGCCTTGCCATATACAAAGTTACCAAACTTCTAGGAGTACCGAACAGTGATGACACAGTAAAAGTGAAGGAGTGAGAATGTAGTAGGCCGACCAGAGTTACCACACGTTCTGGACCAACACCTGGCTATTATTTTTCCTATGTAACAGGATATGCTGCCTCAGCAAATCGTTCATGGGTGAATCTCACATTAATGCTGCCCATTTTAGCCAGGCAATATTAGCCACTGCCAGCAAGAGTTTAAGAAATGTGCCTTGCCACTCGCTGACCTGATATGATTCATCTAGCTGGCACAACTAGAGGTAACCTACATTGCCTGCTACTGGCAGGACCTGGCCCGATGCTGCACAGTGTCGACCTGGTGCCTTCAGTAACTGGCTGACAGTGGGTTGGGGTTCGCACCTGAGCTTGACCAGTCGACGAGTCATTGCATCCCTACTCCATGCACACTCGACTGCTGTCTTTTGCTGGCTCACTAGTTCTGCAGGCGACTGTCGCTCCCACCCACACTGCCCACCTCAGCGCACTCACAGCACCGTGCCTGCATCTCCTCGCCCCCACAGGAGCCTGACGCTGGCCCAGGGGGCTGACTTGACACTTCTCCACCTGCCAAAGAACTGACGCCATTGACACCTCTCCTTGGCCTATTACCGCTGTAAACTGGCTGGTCTGTGAAGGCTGCTAGCTGAGTTTAACACTTTACTAACATCCAGGACCGATGTCAGACACTCGCTGCTGAAGGCAGCAAATCAACTGCTATAACTAATGGGACAGATAAATTGATCTTTCTTTCACACTTCCCTGACTTACTAATTGGCATCTCTTTGGCTGCAGTTCCGCTACCCTGCTTTAACAACACTCACAATCACAATTTAATAAAGTATTTCTCTGCCAAGCTGTTACATACTGTTGCACTACAAATAGAATTAAATTATTGACTATGCTTTTTGTTATTCTGTTTCAATGTCCATCAGTGTACTCTTCGTATTTGGAATATAGTAGGTTTGAGGAAACAAAGAGAAGTGGGTACAGTGGTATAAGGAACAGGGCAGCCTATACGAAACAGGACAACGCTAGATTCTACCGAGAGCACTTCAATGTTGTATCACAAAAGGAGAATGAGTTTGTCGAAAGCTTTCTAGATATGATATGGTGGATCAATGTTAATACCTATCAGTGGAGAGATAATGTTGAGGCAAACAGAATTATTCTACAGCAAGAAGAACATCGAGCATGAGTCGCTTTCTTATGGGGACCATTAACTGATGTGCCAAGGAAGGTTACTGAAGAATTTCCGAAGGACCTGACTGATCCCATTTGTGGGATCCTGCCCAATCGTGTAATGTAGGGTGCCTAGGAATCTCCTTTCTCGGATAGCTAAACAACATTTCAAGCAAATCCTATTAACAGAGTTTATTTCAATATGTTAAATTGACAACACTTGCGTTTCTACAAAGATGGGCAACAAGCAAATGGCGACATGCAACAATTAATGTCTCTCGATATACACAATTTCCATGCAAGCAGATCATACAAGCTCATAAGTTACTCCTATAGAGTTTATATCACAGCTCGTCTTCAAGGGCGGCTCTTCTAGTGCGATCGAGGCTAACTGGAGCAGCACTTACATTTTCTTCGTACAGATGCCGCTCCTACAGTGGTGTCGTTCTAGTCAGCGTACTATTGGCTGAGGTCGTCTCACAGCCTTCTCTACTGTGAGTTTCCATGCCGACGTGCCGGCGCTTGATGTTACGCCAGAAAATTCCCGTAAAATTTCTCCCGCCCCCCCCCCCCTCAAGGAGACGGACCGTCGTCGGGTAGAGAGCGCGGACACGGCAGGAGAGGCTGGAGGGTGGACGCTGCGCTGGACCGGAAACTGTGGCTGCAGGGGGCGTCAAACTTGCGGTTCCGCTCGTACCGCTCCGTCCAGCCTGCGCTCTGGTGGAAACGTCCCCCGGAAAACAACTAGAAGGGTACGCATTCACCTCCAGAGGCCAATCAACTGATGTGGAAGGCGTCGAATGCTGCTGTGTGGGCGGATCCAGCTTCATCGTTTGCACTAGAGAAGGCGGAGGCTCCGTCTCCATGGGATCGTCCCGCGGTGTCGTGATGACACTCTCTGGCGGCCGATGTGGCCGCGCTGTCCTCGGATCCATGAATCTGGGTCAAGAGGCACAGAAAGACCACCGTGCACATGGCAGTGGCGAAGTTGATTTTGATGGCGGTGCTACATACCGTCTGAACCTGAAATAAGGTACATGCATGCGGCAAGTCGACGGACGATCTCGGCTCGCGCCCACCATTTGCTGCCGCTAAATGTAAAAGACAGTAAGATGCGGCGCGAAGCGATACTTGCAGCTTTCCTTCGGCGCCGGATGCTGAGGAGGGTGGAGCAGTGTCCGATGGCGCCGGCTGTGAAGCAGTTCCGCCGGCGATGGTCCATATAGTGGGTGCGAACGATAGGAGGCGAGAAACAGTTGCAATGCTTCATCCCTGGTGTGTGCGGAGCGAAGTTTGGCCATTTACTGTTTGAAGGTTCCGACAAATCGTTACATTACGCCGTTTAACTGTGGATGGAACAGTGCACTAGTTACATGCTGTATGCCATTGCGTGCACAGAAAGTTTCAGACTCATTTGACGTGAACTGAGTTCCGTTGTCTGACACTATTACTTCAGATACACCTTCGCGGAAAAAAATAGAGGACAACGCCTACGTGACGTTGTCGAGTTCATGGGCACAGCAAAAGTAAACTTGCTATACGAGTCAACCACAATCAACCAACGAGTGTTCCAAAAAGGTCCTGCAAAGTCTATGTGCCATGGTGATGTTTGTGGCGTAGCGGACAGATTTTCCGCACAAGCATCACTCTGGGACGTCATCTGTTCTATCTGGGCGTCTATACCCAGCCAAGTACAGTGTCGACGTGCTAAATGTTTCGTTCGAACAATCCATATTGGTGAAGTAACTGGAACACTACTTTTTGGAAAGCTATAGGGATCAACACACTGTCATTCTGAACAAGAATCACCCCTTTCTGTATAGCGGGGCTACACCGACATGCAAAGTATCGGGGCACGACAGAGTTCTTTATGCTACACATGAAACGAGGCCAAGATGTGCGAATGAGTGCTAGCAAAATGTAAAAATCTGGATCAGGTTCCGTGGCCTGTGCAATTTTCCTATAGTTCAGCGGAAAAGATTGAAACCAGAGCATCGATGTGGCAACGAGATGCAGCAGAAGCATCAAAATCTGTATCAGGGCCAATCGGAAGACGTGAATATGCGTCCGCATTACCATGCTGAGCAGTCGGAGGATACACAATCTTGTACTGGTACTGAGACAATAACAAAGGCCATCTTGGCAACTTTTGGGCAGTTCGTACAGGAACCGGTTTCGTGGAATGAAACAAGGACTGAAAAAGCTTGTGATCCGTTATTAAGTAGAATTTTGTGCCATACAAATAGTGGTGGAATTTGGTGACACCATACAAAATAGCCAAAGCGTCCTTCTCAGTTTGTGAATAGTTACACAGAACTCTGGACAACACATTTGATGCGAAAGGAATAGGCCTCCCTTTATCACCAATTCTGTGCGAAAGCACTACACCTATGCCGTAACAGGAAGCGTTAACTTGCAATACATATGGTTTGTCAGGATCAAAGTGAACTAAGTATCGATCCCTGAACAATGCATCTTTAAGTTTTTGAAAAGCTACTTGGTTCTCAGCTGTCCAAACAAAGGGGAGATTCTTCCGACGCAAGCGATGCAATGGAGCTGTAATTTGTGCAGCATTCAGTATGAACCAAATATAATAGTTCATTTTCCCTAAAACTGACTGCAATACTGTAACATTGCGAGGAACAGGCAAACCTCGTATAGCTAACAAATGCGACTTAAGAGGATTTACACCTTGACGGTTTATGACATGACGAAGATATTTCTATTCAGGTTTGAAAAAATCACTCTTGCCCAGTCTACACTTCAGTCTTGCATCAGATAACACACGAAACAAAGCACGAAAATTAGCAAATGTTCTTCAGGTGTACGACCTGCTACGACAATATCGTCAAAATAGTTTGAACAGTTTGGACCTTGCGCAGTCAGCTGTTCCAAATACCGTTGGAAAATGGCGGGTGCAGAAGCACTGCCAAGAGGCAAACGCAAATATTTAAACAAGCCCAATTCAGTATTCACTACACACACTTTTGAAACTCTTCATTGAGCAGTATTTGAAGATACGTGTCGCGCAAATTCTCCTCTCGGATTAACGATGAGCGCTCTTCAGCCACTCGGCCTAGAGGTGGCTTTTATGCGCTTTCCCCCAGCCCCCAGTGTAAATACTGGGCTGTAGTCTCCACCCCGCGCCAGATACCTGTTACAGAAACATTCAGAAGGAAGCTTTCTCACTCAGACATGAGCTGTACACTAGACGCAGACAGATAAGGTGCACAGACTCTGTGCCACGGGAGTGGTCGCGTCAGGAACGGTATCTGATGTCTGGTCGCCAACAGCCACCACCATTGCTTCAGCACATATAACAGTTTCGATCCCGTAGGGAACTGGTAAACGGCAAAGGAGAAAAAGGGGAACTAGGAGACACGTAATATTTCAGTTCTGTGGGAAGAGAATGAGTTGGAGCCTTCACTTCTGAGGGGACGAGTGTGCTGTATGAAAGTTAATAGGATGGCTTGCTCTCTGGAATTAGTTTATAACCTGTGAGGTGCCGATTACTAAAAGTGAACTACAAAAACACTCTTAAGTATTGGGATACGAAAGACAGAAGGAATATACAGATATAACGAGCGCAGCAGACCAGAGCTGTAAAGGATTGATAATAGATTGAGGCTGACTGTCGTAAATTTTCCTGTAGATAATATTCTTATTTACTTGTTTCCAAATTGGAACTGGGATACATACTCATCTCCAGCGGTATCAGCACTACAGAAGACATTTTCCTCAGTTGCATAGTGTCCCATATCAGATATTTTTTCATATAACGCACAAGTTACGTATATTTTTCTTTGTACATGCCAATAACTTTTGTCAATAATTTACATATTATTACCTTAGCATATGCCACAGGTATTCAGCACATACAGGGTGAGTCACAATTACGTGAATACTATTTGAAAAAAAGGACTTGCTCCGAGTTTTCGATATACAGAGTCTCAACCTGATCAACAAAGTTAATGCACTCAACGCTCAGCAATACAGTTTATTGATAATTGTCTGCTACTAATACAATTGCTACAAATCTTCTCGTAAACGAGCAGGTGACCATCTACCTGAAAATCGTTCTGCAGGTCTTCGCCACACTTTTGTCGCCGGCAGCACAACTTCCAGTAAGCTCTTCTCTTCTCAAGTGTGAGTCTATCTGACATTGGTTCTAACAAACTGGAGTAAAAAAGAAACAAAATTAAAATTCTTCACATAATTTTGACTCACCCTGTAGATGTGGTAGATGTTTGTCAAATGTGATGTACTTTAAATCCAAAGGCGATTAACTTGACTGATCACAGGTTATACCTGATCATTTGTACATGACATTATCTTTGTTAACAGAATATCTTCCAAAGAAATGTATTTCAACAGTAGACATTTGTAAGAGAATTCGTGAAATTTTCGATGCATTTCATGTTTTTAACTCCGTCTCTCTTTAAAAGCAACGCAGGATGTTTCGTCAAATATGTAAAACTTCATGTTTCATCTAAAATATTTACTTGCCTACGGTTTTCAGCAGTCGCTGGGACCGCCAGGCATCGTGTTACGTCACTGACTGAGTTTTTGTAGTTTTAGGTGTGAACTAAATGAAGACAGTTTCATGCCAATGAAGTTCACAAATTCCATGAATATTGTTTTGAAATATTCCTGTTAGTCCTATGATTGTTATTTCATGGCAACCGCATTTTAACATATACACACCTGAATGTGTGAATTTACGGGGTTGTTCCATAGAATGACAAGTTTGTCTTCTGTTGCGTGTTCTGATAATTATTCTCAGCTTGGGCTTTTGACATGAACGTTTCATATTGTCTGACACTTTCCTCAATATGTAAACCATCGGTACCATTTGTGAGAAAATAAACACTAACAACGCAATAGTAACTGACAAGCGAATTCAGTTGTAGTCATGTTGAAGACAGTCTGTAGAAAAAGAATCTTCGAGTTTCATTTCCATAAATAAATTAAAAATCTCTAAGTGGTTTTGAACAGTTACTTCACAAAATAGAAGAATTCATGCTGCTCCGTGATGAACCCATCCGCAAATACATTGCAGTCACTGCCAAAAGTCACATACGTAGCAGCCCTACCTATCTAGTAATAAACTGTATAAGAGCTCTGCAATCTGACTAAAAAAAAAAAAAAAGGTAGTGTATATACTTACTTAAGACTGTATCAGTGAATAGTTTTAGTGAAGTGATACAACAAATTATAGACATGGACATTCTGCACCACTTAAAACATTTCGTTGAACGTAATCAACATGTTTACCGACAGAGCAGTTGATGAGACCATTGAAATTGTCAAATGTAATATACTCACACATCGTCAGATGAACACAATAGCTGTAGACGAATTTCATTACTTTACTAAAGTTATAACTCTCCCATAACTATTTCAAGTCCAGTGACCAACTACATGTACTAGAATACGGTTCAGTAATGGGAAATTACCTTGTTGGTACACTAGCTAGTATTTTACTACACCATACTGAGAACTAATTTCCTATAACCATCACACATGGATTAATAATATTTCTTTCTTGTACAGGTGTGTAGATAACACCCTAACATTACAAAACCGATCAGAAAATTAATAGATATATTCCACTGAATCGAACAAATTATAGAAAAATATAAGCAATATGGAAAGGATAGATTGTTGCTCACCACATGAGGAGGCATTGAATCACAGAGAGGTTCCATCAAAGAGACTGTTACAAAACTGAGCCTTAGAGAAAAATTCCTCTTCAGAAATAAGTAACACACATGCATTCACACGAGCACAACTCACACAAACATAACCAGTGTCCCTAGGCGCCGGAGCACGACATAGCATGAGTCAGGTCCCAACTGTCCAGAGACAGTGGCCATGTCTGTGTGGACTGTGCTTGTCTGAATATGTGTGTGTTTTCTATTTCTGAAGAAAGATTTTGTCTTGAAACTCAGAATTTAAGCTGTTTTTTCATTGTGCCTGTCTGCAGCTCAATGCCTCGTCTGTGTGATGAGCAGCAATCTGTTCTTCTTATCTTATTTCACACAAAAATGTATGTTCAATCGATCATGAACACCATAATAAAATAAACTTTTTAGATCTAACTTAAATACCAAAAAACAGAAGAAAACTATGGCTACTACTAGAGTTTATACGACAAAACTTTTATTAAAAGCTACACCTAAATGGAAGGAAAATAAAATAAAGGTAGCATTATACTAACGAGGAAACATGATAACAAAGAAGATCAGTTTACTGT
Source organism: Schistocerca piceifrons (assembly GCF_021461385.2). Lineage (NCBI taxonomy): Eukaryota > Metazoa > Arthropoda > Insecta > Orthoptera > Acrididae > Schistocerca > Schistocerca piceifrons. Next base: position 816,263,166 of record NC_060141.1, read on the forward strand.
CATACCATATTGGCAAAAAAAAAAAACTTCCGATAAAATTTGGGATACTAAACTCATGTTTAGGGGACACGGAATACGAATTTCTATTTAGCCAGACGATGTAGGTTTGCTTGGCTTACCCTGATGACTGTCGACACTACTCCTTCAAGTGGCAACCATCACTTCCCTCTCCAGCTGACTTAGTGCGCCGTCTGTAATGGTTCCAATTATGATCCAATATATTATCTTAATTCTCTATCTTTACTGTCTTATTTATTTTAATTTATTTTGTTGCTTTACCCAAAATATTGAAATCTTTCAGACTCTGTCTGAGATCTAAGCAAGACTCCTTAAAGATATTCGTAACAGTAAACTTTGCAATGAGCTTGATAGGTTGTTTTTGCGTAACAACAATAATACTTGTAGTATTTAATAAACATATTACGGCAAGGTCAGTCTTACTGACTTTGTTGAATGTAGGTCTACACAACAACTTATACGTGAGTGATTCGAGTTCTCAGTTTTCACTATTTGCGGTCTGTAAGGTGCAGCAACTGTACTGGATGGTCAAGTTTTGTTTTGCTACAATGGTCGTACTTTTGTATTGATTTCAGATGCCGGAAAATAGTGATTATGAAGGAGTTTTTTAATCATTCCTATGTTTACTCCATTGTTCTCCTGTTGATTTGTGGAACCATAACTCTTTTACGTTGGAAGTGGTATCTCAAATCTGAGTGTACTTTGTTAAAAAGTCGTATGTTGTTAATTTTAGATTAAATCTATTTGTAATGCAAGCATCTTGCTTACCATAAGTGGGGAACATTTTTCGTTCATCACGTAGGCATCCTGGAGTGATAGCCGATGTTGAAATGGCGAATAGAGGAGAACTCTTAAGATCTGTAGCGCGATATCACGCCGTCTGCAGGGTTTTCGGGCTGACGCCGTTCACTATCGACATTGACAAGTGTGACCTACGGAGAACACGTTCTGGTACACTGTACCCAGCCTTTGTTCTCGTCATGAACCTAGCAATAACTGCGCATGTGGAGGACTGGTTGCAAGCTGCGAACGCAAGAAAAAAGGACTCTATTACGTTCGTGTGGTTGTTAGGGTATGTGACGACATACGACGCCACCACGGGGATGTCGATCGCCGCAGACCTGTTTCGAAACACCTACAAGTACCAGAAGATGCTCACTCTGTTGTTTTATCGGGACAGTAGCATCCTGGGGTCGCGCCAATTCTCCAGTGCGGCAGTGAGGATCTCCTGCAAAGTGTTGTATGCAGGCTGTCTCGCGCAACGTGTAGCTGCTGTGACGTTGAAATGTCTGACGAACGAGATGAAATGGACACACATGTTAACACTGCCCTCATGTGGTATTGCACTTACCGCTGCTACCAGGTATGTGGGCCTCGTTCTCCTTGTGAGGAGTGACTTGCGCCAGCTCAACCAGTGTCTGAGAGCTACATACAGCCCGAGTGAGATGACAGCGGCGACAACTTGCAGATCGCTACGGGAAGCTGAGGAGCGTCTACTCCGCACTGTGCCACCTGTCCCAGGAGGTCATTTCGGTCCAGCAGATATTTTTAGTTTTATTCATGGTGACAGCGCTGTGCAGTATAACTTGGAATACAGTTGCCGCTGTTTTATTACAGCACCAGAAACAGCTCGTGGTGAGACTTATTTTGCATATACTGTGGCAGTCGTCACAGGTGTTAATGGTGACAGTGGCCTCGCACGCGCTTTCCAGGGAGGCGGCGCAGACAGCTCCTGTCCTCTGCCGGCTACTCCTGGGTTCGTCTCTCCGCACCTCAGAAACGGTAGAGCTGCGCCACTTCCGCCGATTGGTTCGCAGCCATAGTCCAACTCATTAACTTTGCGGCGTCGTTCCCTTGGATACGCGGATGCTATTGGCCTCATCGTCTTTCGTTAAAACTTGCACCATTATTTTGTTAATTTTCTGGGAATTTCTCTGAAAAAAATATAATGAACAGTGAACTAAATATTACACTCCTGGAAATGGAAAAAAGAACACATTGACACCGGTGTGTCAGACCCACCATACTTGCTCCGGACACTGCGAGAGGGCTGTACAAGCAATGATCACACGCACGGCACAGCGGACACACCAGGAACCGCGGTGTTGGCCGTCGAATGGCGCTAGCTGCGCAGCATTTGTGCACCGCCGCCGTCAGTGTCAGCCAGTTTGCCGTGGCATACGGAGCTCCATCGCAGTCTTTAACACTGGTAGCATGCCGCGACAGCGTGGACGTGAACCGTATGTGCAGTTGACGGACTTTGAGCGAGGGCGTATAGTGGGCATGCGGGAGGCCGGGTGGACGTACCGCCGAATTGCTCAACACGTGGGGCGTGAGATCTCCAAAGTACATCGATGTTGTCGCCAGTGGTCGGCGGAAGGTGCACGTGCCCGTCGACCTGGGACCGGACCGCAGCGACGCACGGATGCACGCCAAGACCGTAGGATCCTACGCAGTGCCGTAGGGGACCGCACCGCCACTTCCCAGCAAATTAGGGACACTGTTGCTCCTGGGGTATCGGCGAGGACCATTCGCAACCGTCTCCATGAAGCTGGGCTACGGTCCCGTACACCGTTAGGCCGTCTTCCGCTCACGCTCCAACATCGTGCAGCCCGCCTCCAGTGGTGTCGCGACAGGCGTGAATGGAGGGACGAATGGAGACGTGTTGTCTTCAGCGATGAGAGTCGCTTCTGCCTTGGTGCCAATGATGGTCGTATGCGTGTTTGGCGCCGTGCAGGTGAGCGCCACAATCAGAACTGCATACGACCGAGGCACACAGGGCCAACACCCGGCATCATGGTGTGGGGAGCGATCTCCTACACTGGCCGTACACCACTGGTGATCGTCGAGGGGACACTGAATAGTGCACGGTACATCCAAACCGTCATCGAACCCATCGTTCTACCATTCCTAGACCGGCAAGGGAACTTGCTGTTCCAACAGGACAATGCACGTCCGCATGTATCCCGTGCCACCCAACGTGTTCTAGAAGGTGTAAGTCAACTACCCTGGCCAGCAAGATCTCCGGATCTGTCCCCCATTGAGCATGTTTGGGACTGGATGAAGCGTCGTCTCACGCGGTCTGCACGTCCAGCACGAACGCTGGTCCAACTGAGGCGCCAGGTGGAAATGGCATGGCAAGCCGTTCCACAGGACTACATCCAGCATCTCTACGATCGTCTCCATGGGAGAATAGCAGCGTGCATTGCTGCGAAAGGTGGATATACACTGTACTAGTGCCGACATTGTGCATGCTCTGTTGCCTGTGTCTATGTGCCTGTGTGATCATGTGATGTATCTGACCCCAGGAATGTGTCAATAAAGTTTCCCCTTCCTGGGACAATGAATTCACGGTGTTCTTATTTCAATTTCCAGGAGTGTATTACAGCAGTATTGGTGATCATGGGTTGTCCTGCACTAACATTCTATAAGTGTTGCTATGATTGCGAACTTGTAGAATACATGGCTATTAGATTAATTTTTACCAGAGTCTCAGGTAGTTATTAAAAGTCTTAGTTATGATAAGAATGGGACTTCATTTCTTCAAAATGCTTAGTATTGTACAATACAGCCAAGGCGTACAAAGGTGGACGTATTCCAGTCTCTTGTGCAGTATATCCAGTTATAGTTCGGTCAGCTTCTCTCAAACCAACATGTAACCCCCCATCGCTGGAAACCGAAGGGCACAAATCAAAGCTACTCTTCTTTCTTCACTGAGTTAAACTTTCACGCAAATGGTAACTGTTAATAGCAAGACTGAAATGATTTACTTAAACGAAGATACAAATTGTAGGAAATTTATAATTCTTAAAGCACACAATAAGTTATTGCATTTAAGTGACAGAGTAAAGATTAGAAACAAAAACTCGAATGTTTTTAGAGAGACGACAGAGAAGCTGTGTTCGTCAGAAGAAGACAAAAGGTTGACATAGAGGTTCAAATGCTACATGGAAGTACAGGAACCAACAGCATGCGTCAACAGAAGAAGGCTACTGCGCCTAGCTGACGTAGTAAGCGATGTTTCGTCACTGTCTTCAGTTGGACCTCGAACATGAGTGACTGCAGCTCAAAGAAGCTATTCACAAAAATTATACTAGAGCTAATCTCGGACATAAACATGACTGATAGTTGCTTTGTTGCATAAAGAAATGGGACCAACACAGTTTTAAACGCCACGTCAGTTGGAGAAACCATCATTAAACATAACGATGCATCAATGAAACGGTATCCATATCGAGACCTGAATCACAATTATTGTTTCCCATGGCACAGTACACCACGTCTCACTCAAGCCAAATGAATCATTTCACGTTGTGTCGTGTAGAGATACACACTTTCTCGTACATGGGCAACCTATTCAAACAACTGTCATACCATATCCAGTACTTGTAATCGACCTGCACACATCAAATAAGTTTTACATCACTTTGGTTCCGAGAGTTCACGAACCTGCAGATCAACATAAACATCATTTCCGACTTTTATTAGTGCTCATGAGAACCACACATTGTTTGTTGTACAACCAGACAGCGACACCTTCAGAGGTGGTGGTCCAGATTGCTGTACACGCCGGTACCTCGAATACGCCGCAGTACGTCCTCTTGCATTGATGCTTCCCCATATTCGTCGTGGCATATTATCCACAAGTTCATCTAAGCATTGTTGGTACAGATTGTCGCACTCCTCAACGCCGATTCTGAGTGGAACCCCCAGAGTGGTTGGTGGGTCACATCGTCCATAAACAGCCCTTTTAAATCTATTCCAGGAATGTTCGATAGGGTTAATGTCTGGAGAACATGCTGGCCACTCTATTTGAGGGAAGCCATTCACAAGAAGTGCACGATGTAGGCGCGAATTGTCCATGAAGACGAATGGCTCGCCAATAAAGTGAACACAGGCTTAAATTATTTTTATTCGTTTTACTGATAGTTGCTGTGCTTCCAGCACATTCAACCACTTTAAAATGATCGAAAGTCGAAATTACAATCGTGGAAATTGTAATAAATAGTACAATTGATAGCGAATGTGCTGAAATTAAGCAAAAGGAGAGAGAAATTATTTCGTAGCTATTAAAATAATATTATCGTTACGACTGCATACAATAGCCTGAACAAGTACGTGAAAGTTGTCTAAATTGTACCACATTCGATATTTTATTTACTATAGACTGAAAATTGCATTATAAAATCATTTAAACATTGCCATCCTCAACTGTATGATGTTGTTCTCGTTGTCTGATTTAAGGAACTGATACTCTTGGAAAACTAAACACACTACACTTAATTTTCTAAACATCTACAGGCTGAAGAAATTGAGAATCTGGTTTCTTAATTTGTAACTCTCTTATAAACTATATCCCTCTACTTAAAGATAAGTATTAGTCTAAGTTTAAGGAAATGTTCCAAGTTTTAGTTCTGACAACACTATTTGTATGCATCGGGATACAACTTTTTCCCTGCGTTCCCTATCCCTGTACACTTGCCAGGAGCCCACATTTTCGTATTTCATGGTCTGGTAACTTCTTCCATTTGGTCTTCATCAAAAACTCACTACACCATTCCTGTGTTTTAGGAATGAGTCTCTATAATGACTTCCCGCAGTCTCCGATGCACTTCCATTTCACAGGTCGAACTGTAGTTATAATTTTCTTCACCTTTGATTGGATGGACAGCTTCAGCATAGTTTTTGTGTGTCACTGCTTCTTCTGCATCGAAATTATGGGACAGGCAGACTCGTTCTGCAAAGTCTAACGGACGTTTTATTACGTCCGAGAAGCTTAAATGGAACATTATCTCTTGAAATGTAAGAGTATATCACGCCCATTTATTTTCAGCTTTGTTGGAAAACATTTTAACATACCAGTTGGCGTTTTTCTTCTAATTTTCAGCATGTCTCATAATATTTAGCTTAGGGACATTTTATATTTGTTCATATACATTTAATCTATGATTGCCATTTAGATATACTGTTACAACCAAGTCCAATTCATCTGCGCTTCACTTGCCATAACGCCTTTGTGTTACCATATTATAATACAACATTATTCTTCGATTAATAACTTAGCATAAAAACGCATAATAAAATGCACCACAACATATATAAGAATTATGTTGCACTAATAATACCAAACAAGTTTTTCAACTCGAGTATAGGAAGAAGTTTCTTAAACTGTAACTGAAAATTATAGCGGTACACTACAGGCAACGTCGCCTTTTCCTTTTGTCAGTTTCCTACAAATTAACCACAACGAATACAGAGTCATGAATGTTCTGTTGGCAGAAGAGCCAACACCGTGTTACTAGTGGAGGCCGAAATGCACGCGTTTTAGCTCACGAAGGCTGGCGTGAGGAGGGAAGGGCTATACTGACGTGAGGTCTGGAATATGACAAGGAATTAGAATTCAGAAAGCGGACGTAATTAGTTTGATACTTAACTTTAATCCATTAATGATGAACGTCGCTCTTGACGGTACATGATTCACAATATTATCTGTTCAGAATACATTCTTGAGGAATTTGGCGCCTTGCTAGGTCGTAGCAAATGACGTAGCTGAAGGCTATGTTAACTGTCGTCTCTGCAAATGAGAGCGTATGTAGCCAGTGAACCATTGATAGCGAAGTCGGCTGTACAACTGGGGCGAGTGCTAGGGAGTCTCTCTAGTCTAGACCTGCCGTGTGGCGGCGCTCGGTCTGCAATCATTGATAGTGGCGACACGCGGGTCCGGCGTATACTAACGGACCGCGGCCGATTTAAAGGCTACCACCTAGCAAGTGTGGTGTCTGACGGTGACACCACAATGAACGTCTGTAAATTAAAGTTGTTTCGTGTACATGAGTCAAAAATAAAACATTATGTGACCATTTATCTTGTAATGTTAATTTTCTTCGCCTCGTGCGCAAAAAAAAAAAAAAAAGTTTGCGCTAGAAGAAACCTACAACAAAATGAAAGCTGTCTTCAGATGACCTGTTCCTCAATAATCAACCGATAATATGGCTCCAAGAAGCACGTATTTCACGCTGAGATCACAAAATGTCGTACTGTGCGTGAGGTACGTATTTTGTGGTTTGGGCACGAATTAGGAGCCCGTACAATAAAGACAGCGCTCCCCTACATATGTCAATTGTAGACGATAAATTGCGGATTAACATCTAATCTCATTTGCTTCTCTTTATTAGAATTTTTAACATTAAATTTGTGGAGAAAATTTAGCGTAATATGTGCAAAAAGTTTCAGAGATTCCACGGTAATATATATTCGTCAGAAACAGACTCTGTACCGATATTTTTATAGACACGCACCTAAACACGATCCAAAATCGCGAAGAGACGTGACGTAAATTAAATACCAAATTTATTGCACTAGAGGGACGCACGTAGCAACAGATGGTACCGCAGCAAGATATTCGTTAGGAGATCAATGAGATGGAACCAGTACCACCCCAGCGAGAAAAGCAAAAGGTATACGTAAGCTTCAGTTGACTTACAAAGTTGCTGTAAGAAACAAAATAGAGAATGGTAACGTGTAGGACCATAGCTCAGCACGACTAAAACTCAAAAGGAAATGAACTGCAATATCACAAGACATTTTCGTAAAATAATATAGTACTGAAGATACACAAAGCAATTAGATATTAATCTATAAGTGACAAATAGCACTCTATGCTCACTGACAAGCTATAAGGTAACAAACAACAATGTCAAAAAAAAAAAAAAAAAAGCTCAAAATCCGATTAGGCCACAAACTCATTTAATAGCTTTTAGTAGCAACAGATTCCTCGCCAATGGTAAACTTGAAAGAAATTGATTTCCTGCTTTGGTTGTTTTTTATACCTGTTTTATTTTTACTTTGTATACGACGATGTTTCGTTTTTGTAGGCACTTTCAGTATAATGTTAAACTCGTTAAACATATACGTGTCGGGATACAGTAATATAATGTCATGAGTATTCCGTCACTGGTCGGGTTTGAGAGCTGTAGCAATGATAACCGATTCCGTACGAACAGCAGCACACAGGAAAGCTTTTTACTTGAGTGATATTCCTCTGAACTGTGTGCAGCGTTGTTAACGACTTTATTTACGAAAAGCATATAAAAACTGACGATTCGAAGTGGTCATCGCGGGCCACCACATTCGCCCGTCTTTCGGGTAGCATACGAATCCCGCGGCGGAAGAACTGGGCGTCATTTGTGAAGAACCATGAAAGGTGGTAGTCAGAGGGAGCAATGTCTGCAGAATACGACGATTGGGATATTACTTCCCATTTCACGTTTCCAGGTAGTTTTGACGCGTTTTGCGACAGTAGGTCGAGCAGAGTCATGCTGCAAAATGAGCGTTTCATGTCTGTCGCTGTACTGTGGCCATCTGCCTTTCAGTGTTCGGCTCAAACGTGTCAATTCCTTGCGACAAGTATTTCCTATCATTGTTTCCACTCGGTGACAGTCGCTTTGAAAAGCTTCCCACTTCTACCGCCATGCCGGTTTCCGACGTCAAAATCACCGTTCTTGAAGCGCTGTAACCATTCTCTACAAGTACTTTCACTAATAAGTACGTCACCATAGATCTTAATTACTTACTCCTTGGCGCTACAGCCCGTGTAGGACCTTGGCCTCCTGGACAATCTACGCCCAATCTTCTCTGCTGGGTGCCTCGGCTCTCCATCTTCTGACTCCCATTCTTCTCAATTCCTCCTCCACGTTATCTAGCCATGTGGTTCTTAGTCTGCTCCTTATACGTCGTCCTCCTGGTTTTCCCTTGAAAACTTTCTTGTCTGTGCTGTTCTCCACCAGTCTTTGTATACGTCCCAACTAACGCAGTCTATTACTCTTTATTTGTGTCGAGATACCTGCTTTGTTATACACCTCTCTGATCTCATTATCTCCGATTAGCCAAAGGTCACCTATCATCCATTGGTCCGTAAAAGTTTTTAAGTGTCTTGCTCTCCTATCTCTGCAACAACACCTCATCATTTTGGCTTGTCGTCCAAGTCTTCGAGACATACATCACCACAGGTCTCACTGCTCTAGTATACACAGTCAGCTTCAGATTCCTACTAAGGCTTCTTGCTTTTAACACTTTAATCCATGCAAAGTAACTCCTGTTACTAGTTGCGTTTCATGTATGGATTTCTTCTCCCATATCATTATTCTCATTTATCAGTGGACCAAAATATTCCTTCCCATTCAAAGTTATGCCCACACCTCTTCCTAGATGTTAAAATACACTTGGTCTTTGGCTGATTGTCAGCCACATCTCCGCTCCATATCTTTCTAATTTTTTAACCTTTTCTCCCAGGTCCCGTTTCCTCCTGGATAACGAATTATTATACACTGAAACACCAAAAAAACTGGTATAGGCATACGTATTCAATTACAGAGGTATGTAAACAGGCAGAATACGGCGCTGCCGTTGGAAACGCCTGTATAAGAGAATATGTGTCTGGCGTAGTTGTTAGATCGGTTGCTGCTGCTACAATGGCAGACTATCGAGTTTTAAGTGAGTTTGAACGTCGTGCTATACTCGGTGCAAGAGCAATAGGACGTAGCATCTACGAGGTGGCGACGAAGTGGGGATTATTCTGTACGATAATTTCACGAGCATACCGTGTATACCAGGAACCCCGTAAAATATCAAATCTCCGACATCACTGCGGCTGGGAAAAGGTCCTGCCAGAACGGGACAACGACGACTGAAGAGAATCGTTTAGTGTGACAGAAGTGCAACCCTTCCACAAATTGCTTCAGATTTCAATGCTGGGCCATCACAAGTGGCAGCGTGAGAACCATTCAACGAAACATCATCGGTTATGGACTTTCGGAGCCAAAGGCTCAGTCTGTACCCTTGATGACTGCACGACACGAAGTTTTACGCCTCGCCTGGGCACTTCAGCACCGAAATTGGACTTTTGATGACTGGAAACACGTTCCTGGTCGCATGAGTCTTCCCCCTCCCTCCTTCTGAGCGGATTTCCCCTCCTACTCCCCGTCCATCTCTTGTGCCTTCTTTCAGTGTCTCTGCGCTCCCTCCTGCCCTGTCTTCCCTTTTCCTCTTCCGCCCCATGTGTCTCCTGCCTCTTCGTGAACCCATGGTTGCCCCTACTCTCTTCATCCCGCCGCTTCCCAAGCTGCCCCATGCTCTCCCCTCCTTTTCCATCCTCTCTGACCTTTCCCTCGGCAGGTCCCGCCTGGTAGTTTTATTCTTCGTCGTGTGTGCTCCCAGTGGGTTTTAAGTGTGTTGTTTCGGAGTGTTTTTAATACTGTGGCCAACTTTTAACCTGTGCATGCGCATCCAGTGTCTTCTCTGTGTTTTAAGAATCGCCAACTGTGTTTTTTTTTAACTTTCTGGTGACTTTTTTAACTGTCCCCAATGAACGTCTACCTGTCAGTGTATTTTTACCTCCATTTTCTCCCCTTACTCTGTTTTATGTTCCCCTTTTTTACCTCCTTATGTATGTATTATTTTATTCTTGTTTCAGTTGTCATGTCACTCGGCTGAAGAGCGGCGAATTGTGCTGCTGACAGCCCTCCCCTGTCCATATGGGGCAGGGGCATGAAGTCACAATAAAGAAAAAAAAAACCCTTGTCCAGCCAGTCTGGTACTCGCTCTGGATTGAGTTTCTATCTTGGCGGTCCTGCGTTCTTGTTGTTGCTCGTTTTTGACTTTTGCCTGGCTCTGGTTCCGAGTGGATTTATTGTTGGTGTTTGGTGTTGCGGTTTCTACAAACCTCCGTTGTTTCTCTCATCCTTGTTATGTCGGTCATAGTCGGTTGTCGTCGGTTGTCGTTGGTTGTCGTTGGTCTGTCGTCCGACTCGTCCTGTGTTTACCCGGTGGTGCGTGCTCCACCGCCGGCGGCTTCCCCGCCTCGCGGCTCCGACCCGCAGCCCAAGGTGTTCCCACATTTGGTTGTGGTTACTACAGATGACGACGTAGAAATAATACGTGACCCAACCACTTTGTTACACATTAAGACCTCAGACTAGGTGTTTTGGGAAGACTTCCCGACACCACGAAAAATTTTAAGACACGAACAACACTATCCTCGTTTCAGCTAATATAGAGGAAAAACCCTGTGAGAGACCCAGTTCAACCCTCAGTTTGTCATATAAAACACACTCAGTTAAAAGACGTCGTACCGACAGCTGCGCCCCTCATCTCTCACATACTGGGGGCTCCTCCCGACGTAGGAGGAAGCCATGTGTCTATCGACAATGTCCCACTCTGAGTCGAGTCTTGATGGAACACAGATTATTGTTCCTCACTTCCAGCCACTGGGACTCCCACCAACATATGGCCTTCCTGGTCACAAATGAAGTGACAGCCCGCAGAGGGACTGAACAGCGGACAGGAGGAGGAAGGGAGCAAGCATCCTTAGCAGCAGCATCAGCCAGTTCGTTTCTCTGAAACCCATCAAGAAATGACTTCCTTGTTTTGCCTTTGCAAGAGAAGGGGAGCGTCCTGCACTTGTTGCACCATTCGATCTGCTGGTTACATCTGTCCAGCAGCGAGGAGGGCACTTTGAGAATCAGAGCAGATTATAAATTTTTTGTCATGACGCCGTCTCCATTGCCCTCAGGATAGCAAACAGTTCCGTGTAATAAACTTAAAAGTGCACTTGGAGCCCTATCCTGAGGACAATGTCGGTGAACACGACGGAACAACCGAAAACATCTCCCTGCTTAGAACCATTCATGTAGACGGTAATAAAATCTGGGTGGCTACGTAAAATATCATTAAATTTTAATTTTAAAAACACTGTCTGGGTACAATGCTTCTCGTAAGCAGTCAGTTCTAAAAGCAATCAGGGCGTCGGTAGTAGTCAGCCCTGGCTATGGACCTGAATGCACTGCACCTGAAAAACTCAAGGCTCTCCCTTGCACGGATCCCAAATGGCCGTGTTGCTTGTGGTCGATGATCGAATCTTGATGCTGGCGACGTAGGAACGGACAGTGCCCTATATGCTTGGCGTACCACGAGAAAGAGACGTCGAATAGACAACGGAGGCTCACCAGCCTACGAACACAAACTAACAAGAGGGCTCGTGCGACAGGCCCCTGTTTACACCCTAATACCCTCGTGGTGAACTGCATCCAGCATTTTAAGGTATGAAGGCCTCACTGACTCATAAACCTGGCATCCGTATTCAAGCCAGGGTCGCACAAAAGCCTTATAGAGTTGGAGCAGACGCGCTCTGTCGGCTCCTGAAGGCCTATGACTGACACTTTGAAGGATGTTTAAGGCCTTGAGACATCTCAGATTCAGTTTTTGAAGGTGTGGCAACCACGTTAACTTCTCATCAAAGGTACGACGCAGATACTTCATCTTTCTCTTAAAAGTGAGAACGGTGTCCCGCAGTTTTAAAAAGGGAGAAATTAAACAGACCGCGGGAACGATTGAAATAAACACAATCCGTTTTCTCTAATGAGAATTTACAACCTGTGGTGTAAGACCATTCCTCCAACCGCCTGATCGTCAGTTGGAATTGCGGAGTAGCCATGGTGAAGCTGGAGGATGCACAGAAGATGTAGAAGTCGTTCACAAACAAGGAACATAGTACTGGACGTCGCACTGTGATTTTAATACTGTTGATTGCGATGGCGAAAGCCGTGACACTTAAAACAGTCCCTTGAGAGACACCATTTACCTGCTTAAAACGCTCAGACAGGACATTGTCAAGCCTGTATCTAAAATATCTGTCCGAGACAAAGGACGGTATGAAGGTAGGTAGACATCCACGGAATCCACACTAATGGAGCTGCGACAAAATATTATGCCACCAGGTAGTGTCGTAGGCATTTTCCAAATAAATGAAAACAACGATAGGGTATTGCTTATGAAGGAAAGCTTGTTGAACTGCAGCTTCGAGCAGGGTCAGTTTATCGAGAGTGGAGCAATACCTCCTGAACCCACACTGGGAGCGACTGAGAAGGGACCTGGTTTCAGAATCCACACTAGGCGCCGATTGACCATACGCTCCAGTGTCTTTCCTACACAGCTCGTTAGCCTAACACTAAGATAACTACCAGGGTCTGTCCGATCCTTTCCTGGTTTTAAAATTGGGATTAAAATACAGTCCTTCCAAGAGCTGGGACAGTCGCCAGTTATCCAAATTTTATTGGAGAGCTGAAGGAGGACTTCCTTCTACTGTCAGTCCAATTGTTGCAACATGCTGTAGGTTATCAGAAAGCTTCCAGGGTTCGTATCACAAGTAACTGACAATGCAGAATCCAGCTCCCACAGAGATGAAGACTGGTTGTATTCTTCCATGATGGTGGAATGGAAATCAAGATCGGCCTTCTCCCGTGCCTCCCGATATCGACAGAAGTGTAATCGTGTCGGGAATCGTCGGTAATGGATTTATGATTCAGCTATTGTCTGAGCTATATTCCTTGTCGGTGTTAGAACAGATTCGTGTATTCGCACAGCTGCTATTGGCAGGCGAGAGTTGTGCCTTGAGATCCTCCTAATGGTGTCCCATACTTTACATGCACCTATTGATGTAGTTCAGGAACTCTTGCCAAGACCTCTGTTTGCTCTCCCGAATTATTCTCCTCCCCTTTGCATGCGCCATTCGAAAGATTGCAAGATTCTCATCTGTAAGGCATCGACTAAATCTGCACATTGCTGCCCTCCTGATTGTAAAACGGCACTCATCGTTCCATTAAGGGACAGGTCACGTCCTAGGCTTTTTCGCAGACTTTGGGATGGATGCATCAATGGCATGGTGAATCACAGCTGTAATGCGATCCACCCAGTCATGGATGTTGTCACATTGCTCTAAAACAGCTAACTACCTGTAAATCATCCAGTTATCCTTTCTGAACAACCATCTCGGCGTCTTTCTTTCAGGATCTTGTCCATCAGGCAGATGGATCCAAATAAGAAAATGGTCACTACCAGGAAGGTCATCGTCCACTGCCCACTGAGCAGTGTCTCCAAGCGCAGGCGAGCAGAAGGAGAGGTCTATGGCCGTAGACGAACCTGTAGTGGTGCCATAATCTGTAACTTGACCCATATTCAACAGTATGAGATCTGTTGTGTGCAGTAGATCCTCAAGTGACCGACGCTTTGGGCAAGTGGTGTGAGAATCCCATCGTGCACTGTGTGCATTGAGGTCCCGTAAGATGAGGAATGGGTGAGGTAGTTCATCAAGAAGGTGAGTCAGGACACCGCTGTCAAGAGGCTCATGAGGTGGTAGGTACAAAGAGCACACAGTAAAGTCAGCTTGGGCCACGATCCGAACAGCAACCTCTTGTAGTATTGTTGTTAAGGAAATAGGTGAGCAGTGAAAAGTGTCCTTTACAAACACTGCAACCCCACCTGTTGTCCTATCGCCAGTAAGGTCTTCTTTTCTCTAATGGTGATACCCTCCAAGTACAGGTGTGTCAGTCTAGTTAAAATCAGTCTCTTGAAGGCAAAGGCAAAAGGGTCTGTCCTGTACAAGGAGTGTCAAGTCCTCCAGATAGGTCCTGTGCCCATTGATATAACATTGGAGTATGGGAGCCATTTCATCTATGTCGTCTTGATTTACCCCTGTCTTTACGCCGAGATGGTGAGGCGCTTGTAGAGCGAGGCAGGGTGGTGGGGCTGACTTTGTCTGATGATGAGGCATCAAAATCATTGATGTCCTCATCTTCAGTCAGACATGCCAGAATGACATCTGATTGCGCCCAGGTCAGCTTTTGACCCGAATGTTGAGTTCCTTTTCCTGCTCCCTTTCCCAGTAAGGGGGAAGAGGGGTGGTGAGAGTCTTTGAAGAAAGTTGCCGTTGAGAGGCACTCTGCTTTTGGGATTCCTTTGGGGTGCGCCCTGCGGAAGCATTACTGGTGTCTTCCGTTGTAGCTGCCTGGATCGCTATGTCTCCACTAGGCTTTGGCACATGCAGGTGCAAGTACAGGTGCTAGTGGTTGATAATGCTACACTGGACGTCGTTAGAGTCGAAGCGTCGACCTTAATGACAGGTTTCTGCTGTATAAGAAGTGGCAAAGACAGGTGGTTTCATTTCCTGATAGTCCTTTTTGGCTTTCGCGTAGGGGATTAGCTTGGTCACTGATTTCCTGAGTTTTGCGTTCCTCTGCAAAAGCAGGGCAGGCTCGGATCCAGACTGGGTGGCTCCCAGAGCAGTTAATGCAGACTTCTGGAGATGGATAGTCAGTCCGAGCTTCATGGGCTGCGTTTCAACACTTCCCACAAGTCGCTTCGCCTCTGAAACTTAGCATTGTATGGCCAAAATGCTGGCATTTGGAGCTTCACGTTGGGTTAGGTTCATAGGATCGAACCCTTAGTCGGAGTAAACCTGCCATGGTGTGTCCAGGTAGCATTGGAGAATTGAAGGTCATAATAAAAGGTGCAGTCTCCTCAGTCTCTCTATGGGTCTTGCGTGTCTTTTGTTCCTCATCTATGATCCCCTGTGGTGCCCATTCCTGTTTCAGTTCAGCAATGTCTATGTCCATAATATCACCGTAGGTTACCGCACCTTGGCTGGTGTTAAGGGAGTTATGCAGCTTAACAATGATGTCGTACTCGCCCAATTTCTGTGACTTCATAAGAAGTTCCTCCTGCTTTGCCTGGTTAGTCTCGACAAGCAAGGAACCATTTCGCAACCGTTTAATAGCCAGCCAGCCCTTCTAAGACTTTATGGATATAGGAGGTGGACACTTTTTCAAACGCCCCCTCCTTCCTCTTGATCACTACAAAGACGTTAGGATTCATGACTCCTTGAGCCCCATTACTGATAAAAAGTTGATTATTAGGAGGACTAGCCTCCCTGATTGATTTTGATGAAAGGGTGGGAATATTCCCAGGCGGTAGACCCCACCCGCTGGGAAGACGAAAAGTAGATTACGAGGGTTCCATTTCGGTCCCACGAGCGGCTAGGGAAATAAGGGTCCACTCAGACAGAGCCCCGCGTTCCTGAGTAAGCCTTATACGACTGAGGCGCGGCAGGTTCCCCAGAGGTTGCACGCTAACGACTGTTCCACCTCAACACCCATGCATCTCATCAGCGAGCAGCACACCTAGGGATTCAGGGGTTGTTTATACAGGTTTATTCTATCCTCGAGATCCGGGCAATGAAGCTAACATCCCCATTCCCTGAGACACACTACGTTCCACCGCCGCGCCACACGGTGGTAGCTGAAGCGTGCCCAGAGTTTGCGGTGGCAGGGGACTGGCGGCGCTTACCAGTCCCCAGCTGAGGAATCGTGGGGTCGCCAAGCCCGTACTCAGCAAACAAATGCTGAGCCCCTGAGACCGTCGACATTCGGCAGGTAATGGTATATCTACTTCTTACACGAGGCATATCTTTGTGATCTCAGAAACAAATAACGTGGAAATACTGTCTGTGAATGAGAGACACCATGCTTGTCCTTCAGTTGTATTCAATATGCAGGTGCCGTTATTCCTATCCACGTCGCGCGTCAGCGCTGATATTCAAACGATCTGCATGTAAAAGCATATATTGCACTTCAGCTAATTTGCCGCTTATTGCATGACGCCTTCAAGGTCAAAGTCCCGCAGCTTTAATGACCGTTGGTGTAGATGTGATTCTTCTGTATTAAATTACGAACTACTCGGGTGGCAGTTATGCGTCATTGTTTACCGAGAGCACTTAGTCCGCTATTCCAGCTACGTCTCATAGTTCCTACTACGCCTTCCTCGGCATTTGTGGTCGCTGGAGTAACATCTGGTAGGTGACAGATATGTACATTGCGTATGTGTGAAGCGACGCAGAATGTTTGGGCTGTCTCTCAGCTGTAATGAACGAGAAACACATTGATTAAAACATGAAAAATGAATGGTCTCAAACTGATGTAGCGAAGGAAGGAAGTTATATTTTAAGTAAGCAATATTTTTGAAGGTGGCTGTCGTTTTAATAGCTACTGCGGGAACAGTCGAATCAATACAGAACGCTAATAGCGACAATTTATTTGCTCCATGATTTGTCTGTCTTCCTCAACATTTTGTATTTTCTCAAGCCCTTTGGTGTCAATGTTATATTTTATCGTGCTTCATACTATCGGAATTAATTACCTAACCATTATGTGTCACCATGTAGGCTCATATCCATCTCAAGAGAGAAACACATTCTGGCAGGGATCTAAGAAGGAAGAAGTTAGTTGCTTGAATGCATGCAGTCAGAACCTCTTGACCAACGATTGTTACGACAATTTTTTTTTATTATTTATTTGTTAACTGTACATAGTGAGTTATTTTAGCTCTAAGATACCACATACATTACATGTGAAAATTCCCATATAACACGTAAAATACACTGAAGCGTCAAAGACACTGGTATAGGCATGTGTAATCAAATACAGAGATATGTAAACAGGCAGAATACGGCGCTGGAGTCGGCAGTTCCTATATAAACAAAAAGCATTTCGCGCATTTGCTAGATTGGTTACTGCTGCTACAGTGGCAGGTTTATCAGGATTTAAATGAGTTTGTACGTGGTGTTACAGTCGACGGACGAGCGATGCGATACAGCGTCTCCGAGGTAAGGATGAAGTGGGGATTTTCCCACACGACCATTTCACGAGTATACGGTGAGTATAAAAGGTGCGACATGGCTGCGGCCAGAAAAAAGATCCTGTAAGAACGGGACCAACGACGACTGAAGAGAATGTCCTTCAGAATATAAATAATGAACCCCTCAGTCAATTGAGTAATACTGCCTTTTGGGTTGAAAGCAGAAACAGGAAGTATATCGTCGTGAATAGGAAGACGAAACAAATGAAATGAATGAAACTCAAGAATATTTTCACAGTGACGTGAAAGTGTAATTGTAAATGTCCTTGTTTTGGTGTGAGACTGGAATGTGGCAGGTAAACAACGCGTACCAAGTAGCGGAATGTCCTGACCGTTACCCGCAATAAGTCGCGTGCTAGATTTTGTGAACTGTGCCGCGCCCAGCTGTTCATAAGTGGCACGATTAAGCAAAGAAACGGAAGTGTCAATGCCTAACTGAAGTCGCACAGAGCGTCTGACACTAATTCAGAAACAGTTTATTTGGCTGTGGTTGCACAGCATTTGGGCAGGGTGAAGGCACATCCTGTATTTAATCATTACTAGTGCCGGTAGTCGGATAGAAAAAACACTAGATTCACTGAATGTGAAGGTGCTTCACAGTTACGAGAGCGAACGTGGGTAGAGTTCTTCTTCTGTTGCAAGCATACAGACTGCACATGAGCTGGCATTCCAGAAGCAAGGCAGGACATCTGCCAGGAGGGGAAATTTTGTGTTGACATGATTTCACAGCAGAAATATGCATCAACACTTCTTTACTATGTCCATGGCGTGGTGGACAATTGGCGTGTGGTGGTTGGTGGCAAAACCATATCTGTTTGTCACTTTGTGTTACACTACAAATGGGAACTGCCTCAAAGTTTTCCACGGCACTATCACATGAGTGCTGATGTTCAATATATTGTAACACTTGTTTCAAATTAGGATCTGTCACACTGTACATAACTGCATCACGAATCATTGCGTCACTACGTTGCCGTCCACAGCTACATTGCAAACGACACTGTCGTGTCAAAGCCTGAAGCTGAGTGCCCCATTGATGGTATGTCAGTTATGGCTGTTCAGCCCATAGAAATAACTTGTAACGAGGTGCAGCAACCTTTACCTGATCCTCGTAATACTTACTGAGGGCAGAAACTAAATCTTCAAAAACCAGCATCTCCAGCCTCCTACTCGGGAATAGCTTCTGAAGATGTTGGTAAACTCCTATACCACCCTTTGACAATAAATGAGAAAGTTTCACAGTACACTGCACTTGATGTGTAGCACACTGAGGGTCGAACTGGTCGTAGTATTCGTTCCATTCCTCTTGTTGCTCACTGAAAGTTCGGAACGGTGGAACAGCATGGAGGCAGTGTCGCCGATGTAGCTGGCTGTTGAGGCGGAGTTGATGCAGCAGCGGCTCGTGTGTCAGTGAGCTGCTGGACTGCCGTCATCAGCTGCGGCGTTTGGTGGTTCTGGAACTGAATGAACTGCTTCAGATCAGAGACAGCAGCCACTGAAGGCGTAGGCGCAGGTGGTATAGGAGGCGGGCAGAGAGCGCTGCAGAAAAATAATTAGCAATGTAAAGACACACGTAACGGAAGCGTTGCGGCTTCTTTTCAAGAAAGGATACTGTTAGTAGCAATGCCCCTCTGAAAGAAAAGAGGGAAACTATAGTGACGCAATGTGATGGTGTGGCGAATAGCGAAGGAAGCGTAGGGTCTGGAAGCCTCGTAGCCAGGCGATGTGTCGCCTTCCGTGGGCGTCATCACCGACACAAACAACGAAGGAGAAAACTTGCGATGGCTGTGGGCAAGAATCCAAAATGGTCTGTACATAACACTTTTAAATTAACAGAACTCTTCATTTCTAGAAAGGAAATAAACAATACCTAACTCTTCGTCTTATGAGGTGTCTTCCTGTCCTTGCTGTGCTCATAAGCCGCGTACACACCTAGCAACAAAGCCGCGGGACTTTGTATGGGGACAGTCGTAATACAATATCTTGAGACTGTCGCTAAACAATGTCACGCGCCCACGTGTACGAAGCCAGTTGCCATACAGAAATCAGAACACGATGTCACAAGAAATAGCTGTTTGTGCTGTTCATCTCTGTTTAAATAATGTTGTTAAGAAGCAAAATGCGTAAACCTAAACGGTACTGGACGAGGCTGGTGGAGTTACTAAAGCTTTGAATCTTCTAGAAAACTGAAGCTAGAAGATGACATAGGTTGCAGAAATTTTGTCAGAATGAGCTCTACCGATTTCGAAACCCTTCTGCAAATGGTTGAAAAAATATTTCGAAAAGATATACTATATTTAGGAAAAACATTCCAGCCTCAGTCAGGCTAGCAATCACCCTCCGGTCCCTTGCTAGCGGCGAATCGTTTTCCAGCTTGATGTACACCTTTCGAGTGTCAGAACAATGAATTTCAAGTATAGTTCCAGAAGTCTGTGCAGCCATAATTACTTAACTGAAAGTTAAGTAACTCAATTTTTATTTATTACATTTTTTATTTTAAGAATGAATTAATTACAGGTATACAATTTTTTTAAATTACAATGATTTGAAATTTTCAAAAAAAAAAAAAACTCTATGATTTAGTCTCCTGTTGTCCCTTCATTTTGAGAAGGAGGTTCCAGATCTTGCGAAGATGTTGAGGGTGTAAAGGAACAGTCTGAAGAGTATGAGTTTTGGCCGTCTGTACTATGGGATGTTGATGGTGAAGAATGGAATGGAGGTGGAATTGTTTGAAGTGGGCTTTACTGGTTTGAAATGACTTGGGATGAATATCTTATGGCACCTTACATTGCCATTTCCAATTTTAAGAATGTCATCAATTTCACGCTGGGCTACGGAAATTTCGATGTGACTTCTACCGCAATTTCTTAATTTATTAGTGATGTGTCGACAGAAGTGCCGACACCGTGTTATTTTGAGGGGGCCGATAGGCACGCAATCTAACGCAAACGGGCGTGAATTCTGGAACAGGATAACTATTGAATGGTAGCAAGAAAAGTACGTAGCTGCTTTATACTTAACTTTAATGACTCCTTGTGATACATCTCTCTTGACTATACAAATGCGACTCGTAATTTACATGCACTGTTACAATTGGCGCCTTGCTAGGTCGTAGCCATGGACTTAGCAGAAGGCTATTCTAACTGTCTCTCGGCAAATGAGAGGAAGGCTTCGTCCGTATTGTCGCTAGCAATGTCGTCGTACAACTTGGGCGAGTGCTCCGTATATCGAGACCTGCCTTGTGGTGGCGCTAGGTCTGCGATCACACAGTGGCGACACGCGGGTCCGACATGTACTAAATGGACCGCGGCCGATTTAAGCTACCACCTAGCAAGTGTGGTGTCTGGCGGTGACATCACAATTAGCAACATGCTCTCCGTAAACCGCAAATTCATCTCGGCTCCTAAGAGCCTCTGTTAAAGATTTCATGCAGCTTACTGTATCCCTTGCAATATCAACATCGTGATCTGAATTCTGCCTCCTTTTGGGTATCGGTGGCCTTCTGAATTCTTCTTTTGATAGAGTGGACATCATTTCGCTCTTCTTCTGTTCCGTTGTGGTTATGTTATTGTATTTTGTTTAATATTTCAGATGCCAAAATCTAACTCCGAATGGACAGCAATAGCAGAACAATTCGCAACGAGATGGAACTTTCCTCAGAGTTTAAGTAGTGTAGACGGCAAACACATACAGATAGTGGCCCCAGAAAACAGTGGCATCATGTATTTCAACAATAAAGCAAACTTTAGAATTGTGCTTCTTGGAGTAGGTGATGCCAGTTATAATTTTATATATGCTGATGTGGGATGTCAGGGCCGAATATCGGATGGTGGTGTCTTAAAATTTACATCTTTGTGCAAGAAAATGGTGAAAAAGAAACTAAATATCCCCCCAGATAAAGCATTGCCAGGCAGATCTACCCATGTTCCTTATGTATTTGTCGCAGATGATGCGTTTGCATTATCCACCCATGTGATGAAACCTTATCCAGGCCAGCGATTGTGTTCAACATCAGCAGAAAGGATTTTCAATTAGAGGCTCTGTAGAGCTCGACGCATTATTGAAAACACATTTGGCATTTTAAGTTCCAAATTCAGAGTGCTTTTAAAACCTATTGCACTGGATCCTGATAAAGTAGACTCTGTAGTTATGACATGCATACATCCTCAACTTCCTAAGAAGAAATTCTGAATCAAGGAAGTTTTATACTCCTCCAGGATCGTTTGATTTAGGAGACATTGACGGAAGTTTGATAGAAGGACAGTGGAGATCTGGATCACCAAATAGTCTAATAAAATTGCAAAGTATTCCTGTAAGAGCACCTAACGATGTGCACAAAATTCGAGATGAATTCAGAGATTATTTTGTATCTCCATTAGGAGTGACATCTTGACAAAACAATCAACAATAGGGGCAATGGCACATATTTGCGAGGTAATTAATTTTTTAATTATTTTTCCTTCATTGACAATGAAAATAATTATCTGATGTTAATAAAGTTAAAAACAAATTTTAAGGCTTTGGTTGATTACTTTTAAAATACTTTAAAAGATACAAATATACAAAATACTTGTGGTAAGAGTAAAAAATGATTGTGTAAATTGTTTAATTAAATAAAGTTCACTTACTACGGTATACGTTTCTTCTTCCGCTTCATCACAATCAGAGTCCCGGCTTCCTCTAGATTCTGTTCCTTGTAGCAAAAACAGTAATGGTTTGTACCCAAACCAGTTGCACTTTTTGCGGGACGAACCACTTTTTTTGGCTCGGATAACTTTTTATGTTCGCGCCTAAACTGTGATTTTAAATTGTGGATTTTTTCCTGCATTTCATGGTGTGACATCTGGTATTTTTTAGCTAGAGTTTCCATAGCATCTCTACTCATATTTTTGTTTTTATATTCCCCACATGTCACATCCCAAAGACAAGAGCAAGCTTGAAAATCTTCAATTATTTTAATTGTTGTCTCCATTGTGGCCAGGTACAAAATGACGCACACACGTCAAAGAACACGTACAGACTGCGAAATGTCGCCCGACATTACATCATGTTCCCCGTTTCGACGGGGAACCTGAGACTCGAGAGTTTTGTATAGCGATAGTCTCGCAAAACGAGAAAATGTCCCGGAACAACACTGAGACCTGTCTCGGGACACGTGTTCCGCGACTTTTGTTGCTAGGTGTGTACGCGGCTATACATACAAGTACTTCTGTACACCGGTACTACTCGCAACACGGGGGCGAAGCCTCGTCTTCCCGTCACTCAGTACTGCCGCTCTGAAAGTCTGCGACCGAGGTGGGTAGCGTGGCTGACCAGCGACGGCCGGCTGGTTTAGTCAGCGATGACAGGGACCGCTGAAAACTGTCTTGCAGCGATGAGTCCGCAGTGGATGCGTTAGGACTGTACACGGACTATCCTACTGATCTAAAATTTAAAGGATTTTTTATCCTGACTGGTGGTAGCGTTTAGCAAAAGGAACAGCAACTCTTATAAATCTTTGGTTGTTGATTTGTAATATCAGTGGTTGCTTTTGAGCAATTAGCTAATCTAGTTGGGAAGTTAACAGTAGGAACTCATCAAAATGATAATCTTACTGCAACTCTTAAAAGACGGATGTATCATGCTCACCTCCAGGAAATTAAGTATATTATTGTGTAGAGCCATAAAATTGACTATACTATAAAAGTACTAAAAACATGTAATCTGTGGCGAAATACAGGAACGCTAAGGAAAATGTAGAAAAACAGGAAGATAGAAAGGGCTGCAAGGATAATACAATAAAGAAAAAGAGAAAAACTCTACGTCTTATCGCATGCACCCGACACATCACTGTCAGAACAAGCACAGCCTGACACCAGCTGAACACTGAGTGCGCGGACGAGTGTCTGATTGATAGTGAAACGCGAGGCAGACCCGTAAATAGGTGACTTGTAAAGTTGAAAGAAACAGAGTAAATATAAAAATACAGAATTGAACAAAAGTGTTGGGACACACCCCTACATTCATAGTGTTACGTTAAAAAAGAAATAGAAACATATGAAATGAAAAGCGAATTGAAATAAGCTAAAAAAAATAAGTAAAAATTTATTTATTATGAAGCAGTCTGTGAGGAATAGGAAGTACATTGCAGTGTCTTAACTCAGTACAGTTGCTTAATTTACGTTCTGGATGGTAATTCCTACATTGCATAATCTCAACTTCGCACACATTGATTCAAATCTATTCGGTTGATGTATTTTATTGCATTATTCTCCAGGTTTTTTCTTTATAACTTGAAATATTTACAAAGGCCGTCTTCTTCATTTCGCCACAGTTATTTCGATTGCCAATCAAGGACTTTTTA
This sequence comes from Schistocerca piceifrons, assembly GCF_021461385.2. NCBI lineage: Eukaryota > Metazoa > Arthropoda > Insecta > Orthoptera > Acrididae > Schistocerca > Schistocerca piceifrons. Next base: position 816,287,050 of record NC_060141.1, read on the forward strand.
ATACAAATTACTGAGCGTGATGGGAGCGTCCAACAGTCTCTACGTTTCGCAGTAAATCATTTGATTGTATTTTGCTTAATGTGTTTTATAACCGTAATTCATCCTCATCATATGTTCTACGTCCTTCATCTTCTACGGACCTCTTCTGTCATACACAATACACCTGTTCAAATTACGTTCACTCACAAGGTGAGCTGTAATTCGTAAGGATCTCGACTTTATCTTATAGTGTATACACCGCCGGAAAAAAATTAGTACACCAGGAAAGTCGACGTCGATTATGATCCGATGACGCCATATTTCGCCTGGGGGATAGTAGACAAACTGATAACGGCTTCAACGTCGTCTGCCAACAGATAGCGAAGTGGCACAGCAGCCAGGCGGCCATCTGCGTCTACCATTTAATAGCGAATGCTCGCAGCCGGAAAGCTCAGTGTGAAGCAATCAGCCAACCATGCCGCGGAGACGCCCTCGCGCCTCCTACAGCCAACTGAGCGAGTCTGAAAGGGGTCAGATGGTGGGCTTCAGAGTGGCAGAGTGGTGCTTTCGGAAAATTGCTACACAAGTTGGACCTGCTGGATCAGTTGTGCAGCGGTGCTGGATCAACAGTCACGTGGACATTCGCACACCCACAGACTAGGTTCGGGTCGCCAACGCAGCTCAGACGCCCGCCAGGGTCATTTCATTGTAAGGGCAGCCGTGACAGACCGTACAGCCAGCACAACACAGACAATAGGGCTTGAGAGACCAGACATGTCGACACGAACTGTTGCCAACTGGATTATCTGGAATACATATGTAAACTCACACAGGAAATGGACGTAATAATTCATCCAGCACCCCTTAGACATGACGCTCCAAGCCTAAATGAAAATGTCAATTCGGTGAATCGCGTCATGTTACATAAAATGAATACTGCTACAAAATTATGTAGGAAGAGGCTGTTGGTGAATTTCGAAATCGGACGATTGGAAGGAAACGAATATACAGATCATATCTCCATTTAAACAAACAAGGGAAGATTTACATAGGCTTGCCTCTTTCATACACAAGGCGAAAATTAAAAAAAAAGCATTACCGAAATAAAGCATATGCAAACGGACAAAAAGTAAAAAGTGACTGTCTTGAAGCGCAAGTACCAAACGAGAAGAGACAGTCAGTTATGGACCAGCATATAAACAGAAAAAAAAACAAACAGCAACAGACTAACTGAGCTTAATTTCAAACGAACAAGTACAGAAACAAGAAAGACAAAATGTTCAGTGCGGAAAGGTACAAAACTGTCTATAGTCGAATTACCAATGCAAAATGCAAGGAATATTTGCATGTACAGGTCGCCAGATGGAGACAAAATGGGCTCCATTATCACATGGAGGAATTTTTGGAAGAAATACACTATCACAAGGAAAACATAGCTTTCTGTGGTCATTTCAATACTGATATTTGAAAATACAATAAATTCAAAATGATATTATAAATTTCCAGCATCCACTTCACGTAAGCTCCAGTGTAACTCAACCAACTCGAAAAACAGCAACGTCTGCCTCTATCATTAACCAGATTTGATCAATAGATCTAGATCTGTCTGTAACATACAACCGGAAAGCATGGGTTCTAGTGATCATTATACTCAAATTCCTGTTCCAGGAAACTCAACTCTATGGGATAAGACGCACTGCAAGGAATTTCATTTAAAAAATGTGAAAGGATGAACATTGTTAGAATGTGTACAACTGTAATGACGCCATCGAATAATATAATTTTAGGGCCACATTTAAGTCCTTTTTAAATAGCTTTTGCCAAGAAAACAACAACATTCGAATCTGTTCAAATAAAAAAAGTGGATCACGAAGTCAAAAGGGTATCATGTCAAAGTAGAGGAGATTATATGATTACTCAAAGCAAAATACTGGTCCTTATTTTCCTCATACTTCTAAAGATACAAACAAATACTAGCAAAAGGAATTTCAAAAGCAAAACGCTAGAAAATGACAAAACAATGTGTAATTCTAAGAGTAAAACTAATGCAACCTGGTATATTATAATAAACGAAGAGGGTGCAAGGTCATTTATCCGTAGTAATATAGAGCTGATTATGAATAAGATTAACCCAACTGAACCAGACAAGTGGCTAGTGCATTCAACCATTATTCCTCAAATATAGCACAGCATTTGATAAATATACACTCCGCAACAAACGGCCGCACAGTAAGAGAGTAAAGGCAAATCAAAATATTCATGCAAATACGTTATTCGTGTATCTAGCAACACTTGAGGGTTTTCCAAAAATCATTCAAGGATTGCCTCATAAACAATATGTGGGTGTCGATGAGATACAAGATGCTATCATCAAACCTAGGGCAACATTTATTGTGGAACTACTAACCTCTGCTATCAAGGCAGAATCTCTGCAATATGTCAATTTATACTATTCTGCAGTTTCATTCTGTTGACCATGTAGTCAGAATAACTACTGTGATCGTAAATTAATTACGTTTACCCTTGTCCTATATCACGTTCACAAATAAAGTACAAAAGACGGTTCTTGGATTAAACAAACGTCATTCTGCAAATGAGTCTATGCTTCCCTATTTGGAAGACATGGATGCAAACAATTTATCAGAGGAACGCCAATTTGGTTTGGGTACATATACTGGTGTAGAGGTAACCGTATTGGTTGCGTTATGTGGCTGAAACAATATTAAGAAGCTTAAATTTGTAGTGAAAAATGGTTTGGGATACGGTATCGTGATGACATAGATCACCTCGTCTTTCGTCACAGAATAGAGGTAGCTGCTCTTGAGACCAACAAATGGGTTACCACTTGGGATGGGTGACTTCGTGAGTTAACAGAATGCGGATCCCTGTAGGATGGCAAAGAACATTACAGAGCTGACTTGCCAGTGGAGGAGAAAACAATGAAAAAGAGGCAGCTACTTTGCAGAATGTATAGAAGAAAAGCTGCTTACAATATGATTTCTTGTTTTGTAATATTTCACATCAATTAAAGAAGTGACTTTTTTTCAGAAAACAGACATAATGCTGACGTCCTTCAGAAGGATGGATCGTTATGCACAAGCTGAAAAGTTACGTGCAAAACATGCCACATTGTTGTAATAACTAACATCCATCATGAATAAATGTTTCTAAATAAATGTAACAAAAATAATTTAGGGTTATGTCGGTTATTAACCTGTTACATCCATCATAACTATTAATGACTCATCACCATTGTGCAGTACTCAATTACAATGATCTATCAGTCACAAATAATGATTTTCCCCACCAATATCACTACCAGACTGACTCATAATGTGTGTTGTGTATGTTGTAGTGACAGCATCAGATCGACCTGTCACTTGTTTTCTGTCTGTCTACACATGAAACATTTGCCTCAGCTTTTTATGCAGCTTCGTTTTCTGCAATCTGCAAAAGAGCATTGTGCCCAGGGCCATTTCTGCAAGCAGTCCATCGCCTAAGAATCTTCTTCCATCGCTATCTACACATCAAGTCTGATTGTTTGAAGTTTGTTGATTTTCCAAAATATACACACATGCCAAAACCTTAAATGCATTCCTTTACATTCATAACAATTACCACTGAGCATTACTTAAACAAAATATATGGTAAACAGGTGAAAGTCTACTGGGCTTGGAAATTAGTACTTAATGTCCATCAGATGGATACTAAGAAATTTCACCTGGAGACAGCAGCGCCAAATACTGATCATCACACCTTTAATGTGACAGAAAGTATCGGTTTGTTTGCTGCTACGAATAAAATCATTTGGCACGGTTATTCAATATTCGTTGGATCTCTAAGAGACTTACCTGTGCTCGCTGGTGTAGTCAGACAGATGTTATTGCTCTGTGGAGCTCAGACATATCAAGCAACCTCTGCTGAGGGGCTCTATGTTGGACGATTACCAAATTGTGAGGTAGCAGTTAAAGAAATAGAACTAGTGACCGCATTAAGAAAACAATTTTGAAATCAGTGAGAAGATATGTGCTGTGTACGTAAAGACTTGATTCTGCTGTCTGGCATTCCAGTTACTCACTAGCAGCTACTTTGCAATGTCCACACAAAAATCATATAGACCATCATAAATATGATATTCTGGTAGGGTAACGAATCAAAAATAAATATTCTACTGCTATAACTTTATTAACATATGCGTATGTATTTGCTCATAGAAAATAGTTTTAAACACAATCAGCTAAATTTTCAGATTGTAATTCAAATCCGCATCCACTGAGGAGGTAACACATGCATTTTTCAGAGGTAAATCTACACTCAATACTTTTCCCAGAAATTAAGTATTCGAAATCTCGTCGTGAACTCCAAGGTGGTTCGGATAACAAAGCAGGTTTCATTCACAAGTATGACCGTATACGCCTTTCTTCTCTGCCTCTAATAACACCGGCGATAATACGTCATTAAACTGTACCCTCTCTTCCGACAATATGCAGGGTATACTGGAATTGAATTCTAACTCACAGCTGTGAATCTTACACTTCCCGACATGCTAACACATGAAGTGCATTCAGTGGAGGTCTGGAACAGCATTTCTCTGGTGTGGCTGATGTTTACTGATCATCGATTTAGACCGCTGGTGGTTGAAGTCGGTATCGTATCATGTACTGACGCCACCCCATAGACGTAATGCGACGGAACTGCAAGTTTCCATCTGACACTGGTGCCAGTCATGCAGGATGTGGAAGATCCTCTGCTCTGTACTCCGAGCTCTCCCCGCTGCTGCAGTACAGCGACTCAACCCACCTGCACTTGGAGCCACTTTGCAACGAGATGCTCTACAGATGTCGCCTGGTCGTAGTCCCAAATTCATCGTTTGTGCAGTAGCACAGAGAGACTTTTCATTCCGTACATTCAGATATAGCTGATCTCCATTTCTTGTCACATTAGTCTTCGTACGTGTGGAGAAATACAAGTTCAGTAAATCATCCGTTTGTTGTATTGTTTTGTTCGTTAAACATTTCTGCTCGTCTCCATCTTTTCCATGATGACAGTTGCCACACCACTATGTAGCCCATTTCACCATCCCGGTGTGTACGAAATCCAACACAACAGTTGGAGTACAGGTGGCTTCCAGCACCACAATCACTCTGTTTGTTGGCTGGAATAGGCAGTGCTGCATTTGGCCTAGACATCAATGGTATCTTCCTAGATGGTCATGCTTCTCGCATATCATAGCATTCTTACCATCTTTTTCTACTGCAGCAGATTTTCCTCAGTTAATCCTGTAGTCTCGGCATTCTGATTTTCAACTTTCTTTATTGAGCAAAATCATGCCTCAGTTCCCTCACGACATCCTTTCAATTTCTCACTTTCAGATAAAAAATATCTTGTCTTTTTGGCTTTCTGCGAGTTATCTTCAAACTTCTGTAACCATTTAGCACACATGAGCATGAAGAAGATCGATAGAAGAAATTAGCAAAGACTGGGAATGTGGAATAATAAACTTGTACCTGAGATAATAAACACCCGTTCAAAAAAATAAAGCGCTGAAAGAAAAGGAAGCCCATGTTCAGGATCTTGTTCAAAGACTTAATGGTGCCATTTTTACTATTCCAACGGTATCTGAAGTAAGTGATCGTTCGATACTAAAGTTAGCCTACCATACTTGCTTTCATTCGCTTATGTCATGTTGTTGTCGTGGTCTTCAGTTCAGAGACTGGTTTGATGCAGCTCTCCATGCTACTATATCCTGTGCAAGGTTCTTCGTCTCCCAGTATCTACTGCAGCCAACATCCTTCTGAATCTGTTTAGTGTATTCAGCTCCTAGTCTTCCTCTACGATATTTACCCTCCACGCTGCCCTCTAATACTAAATTGGTGATCCCTTGATGCCTCAGAATATGTCCTACCAATCGATCCCTTCTTCTAGACAAATTGTGCCACAAATTTCTCTTCTCCCCATTCTATTCAGTATCTCCTCATTATTTATGTGATCTACCCATCTAATCTTCAGCATTCTTCTGTAGCACCACATTTCGGAAGCTTCTATTCTCTTCTTGTCCAAACTATTTATCGTCTATGTTTCATTTCCATACATGGCTACACTCCATACAAATACTTTCAGAAACGACTTCCACACACTTAAATCTACACTCGATGTTAACAAATTTCTCTTCTTCAGAAAAGCTTTCATTGCCATTGCCAGTCTACATTTTATATCCCCTCTACTTCGACCAGCATCAGTTATTTTGCTCCCCAAATAGCATAACTCGTTTACTACTTTTACCGTCTCATTTCCTAATCTAATACCCACAGCATCATCACATTTAATTCGACTACATTCCATTATCCTCGTTTTGCTTTTGTTGATGTTCATCTTATATCCTCCTTTCAAGACACTGTCCATTCCGTTCAACTGCTCTTCCAGTCCTTTGCTGTCTCTGACAGAATTATAATGTCATCGGCGAACCTCAAAGTTTTTATTTCTTCTCCATGGATTTTAATTCCAACTCCGAAATTTTCTTTTGTTTCCTTTACTGCTTGCTCAATATACAGATTGAATAACATTGGGGAGAGGCTACAACCATGTCTCACTCCCTTCCCAACCACTGCTTCCCTTTCATGCCCCTCGACTCTTATAACTGCCATCTGGTTTTTGTACGAATTGTAAACAGCCTCTCGCTCCCTGTATTTTACCCCTGCCACCTTTAGAATTTGAAAGAGAGTATTCCAGTCAACATTGTCAAAAGCTTTCTGTAAGTCTACAAATGCTAGAAACTTAGGTTTGCCTTTCCTTAATCTTTCTTCTAAGATTAGCCATAAGATCAGTATTGTCTCACGTGTTCCAGTATTTCTACGGAATCCAAACTCATCTTCCCCGAGGTCGGCTTCTACCAGTTTTTCAATTCGTCTGTAAAGAATTCATGTTGGTATTTTGCATCCGTGGTTTATTAAACTGATAGTTCGATAATTTTCACATCTGTCAACACCTGCTTTCTTTGGGATTGGAATTATTATTTTCTTCTTGAAGTCTGAGGGTATTTCGCCTGTCCCATACATCTTGGACACCAGATGGTGCAGCATCATATCTCCTATTTCATCTTCATCTACACTCTCTTCCATTTCTATAATATTGCCCTCAAGAATATCGCCCTTCTTTAGACCCTCTATATACTACATCCACATTTCTGCTTTCCCTTCTTTGCTTGGAACTGAGTTTCCATCTGATCTCTTGATATTCATGCAAGTGGTTCTCTTTTCTGCAAAGTTCTCTTTAATTTTCCTGTAGGCAGTATTTATCTTACCCCTTATGTATCTTATGTCACATGTAATTATATTTTGGGGTAACTCTTCCCATTCTCAAAGCATATTTGTGGGTCGGAAACGGGCAGTTCGGGCAAAAAATGGTGTACGTTTGCGAACCTCTTATCGACCCCTGTTCACTGGTCTGGGTATTCTGACTTTAGCCTCTCAATATATACATTTCTTACTGTTGATTCTTCTTCAGATTATCAGTTTATTCCCAAGAATTAGCAGCTTTCACTCAGTTAATACTAGACAGAAATCCAATCTGCATTTGGATCGTACTTTCTTAACTCCTGTGCAGAAAGATGAGCAGTTAATGCTGCATCCATTTTCAATAAGCTCCCATAAGAATTCAAAAATCTTGGCAGTAATCCACGCTGTGTTACATCGAAAGTGGAGAGTTTCATGATGGGTCACTCCTTCTACTCTGATGAGGAATTCCTTGAAAAATGAAGCTAGTTCCTATGTTATATTGTTGATTGCGTTTACTTAAACTTATAGCTTGAATTTTTTGGGTTGATAAACATTTTACTTCATCTGTTATTGCTGTTATATTGTAATTTCATGTACTAACACGTTCCATGACCCTGGAGATTTGCTCCTCAATTTGGTACTATGGAACCAGTTGTGTAAATAAATAAATAAGTAAAACGATATATGTAACATTCCTAATAAAATAGAAGAAAATAAGTGAAGCTACATGGATACCTTGAAAGAATTAGTGCAGAAATATTGCCTCTGCAGATTACACAGTTAAGCCAATTGGGAGCAGAGCTCAAGGAAGACCAGTGAACTGATGGATACCGTTACAGACAGCACAAATAAAGGTCCCATGCTTGAATTATGGATAACAATGATGATCTTCAAAGTGGGGATTACAGCCTGCTCTTAGATAAAGACTGCTGTAGTAATAACGTTGTTATGAATCTAAGCACCTGCCACAGATTCTGATTCCCATTAGTCTAAACAGATGCTGTAATAGTGGGAGCATATAACGAACTTTTGTAACACACTGATTAATTGGTACATGCCTTATGGTTTTAAGGTTCCAGTGAAAAGAGTCAGTGGAGTTGTGTATGCATGGGCGTTTACAATGAGGTGTCATAAGTAGTGGGAGAGCGATATGTCCATTTACAGATGGCGGTAGTATCACGTACGCCAGGTATAAATTGCAGTGCATTGGCACAGCTCTCATTTGTACTCAGGTGATTCATGTGAAAAGGTTCCCGACGTTATTACGACGGCAAAACAAGAATTAAAAGACTTTGAACGCGATGTGGTATTTGGAGCTAGAGACATGGAGCACTACATTCCGACAATCGTTAGGGAATTCAATATTCTGAGAACTACGGTGTCAAGAGTGTACCAAGAATACCAGATTTCAGCATTTCCTCTCACCATGGACATGGCAGTGGCCAAAAGCATTCACTTAACGACCGAGAGCATCAGTGTTTGTGTAGAGTTCTCAGTGCTAACAGACAAGCAACACTGGGGGAAATAACCGCAGAATTTAACGTGAAACGAACTTATCCTTCGGGCCTTTTGGAGAAATTTTTCGTTAATGGACTATGGCAGCAGACGAGTGATGCGGATCACTTTGTTAACGTAACACATCGATTGCTGCGCCTCTCCTGGGTTTCTTACCACAACAGTTGTACCCTAGATAACGCGATAATGGTGGCCTGGTCACATTAGTCCAGATATTAGCTGGTAGCAGGTGATGGTAGTGTCCGACTGTGGCACGTCTCCCACGAAGCCATGGACCAAAGTTGTCAAAAATGTACTTTGAAAGTCGTTGGTGGCTCCATAATGGCTTGGGCTGTGTTTCCGTGGAATAGAACTGGTCCCGTGATCCAGCTGAACTGATCACTGCCAGTAAATTTTTATGTTCGCCTACTTGGAGACCATTTGCAGCCATTGATGTACATCGTGTTCCCAAACGACGACGGAATTTTTACGGATGACAATGCACCGTGTCACTGGGCCACACTTTTTCACGATTCGTTTGAAGAATATGCTGGACAATTCGAACGAAAGATTTCGCCGCTCAGATCGCCTAACATGGATTCGACCGAACTTTTACGGGACATAATCGGATGGTCAGTTTACGCACGACATCTCGCTACACTTCGGCAAATATGGACGACTACAGAGGCAACAAGGCTCAGTACTTCCCCAGGGGCTTCCAACGACTTGTTGAGCCCGTGCCAGTCGAGATACTGCACTGTACCGAGGAAAAAGCAGATGCAGCGTGATGTTATGAGGTATCGCATAATGTTTGTCACCTTGGTGTAAACACTTGCAGCTGGTGCTCTGGGAAGCCCATAATTCGAAACATTTCCCATGGAGTACTTCCTTTCACTTTTTCAAAAGCCAAAATTACCTGAATAGTAACCATTGATACAATAATTTTAATATATACACAAATAAGTGATTTTCTTGACATTTTATATCAATCTTTGCATGAGAAGGAATAGAAAGTTGGCCGCTGCCCACCCATGTCCTTGAAGAGTAAAGTAGCGATGATGAACAAGTCGTATCTCGATAAGTTCCCCATCTCTACATCAATATTGCGTGCGTAATCAGTTGCCATACGGAAAGGCCACTTACGGAGTACGATTACAGCCTGCCGCTCTGGATTGCCAATGCGCGGAGGTGAAAAAAATTAACTGCACGGTGTTTTGTAGGTGGTAGTAGTTTTGTAATTACACTTTATCGGCAAGAGCTCTGGCACAAAACTGTAAATACATTTCAGTATTGTAAGGCTGAGTATTTTTGGAGCAGTGCCGCACGGAGAGGCTGCACGGTTAGAGGCGCCATGTCGCGAATCACGAGGTCCCTCCCACCGGAAGTTTGAGTCCTCCATCACGCATGGGTGCCTGTGTTGTCCTTAGCGTAAGTTAGTTTAACCCTAGGATGCGTGGTGCTGAAAACACACATGAATGCATATGCAGGGCCTCTAAGGCCCTGGCCTAATTTGAAATTTTCCTCTTCTCATATAATCATTCTTTGGAGTTAAATTTAATTCTGTCAAATTTATTGTCATATTGAGTGATTCCTAAGATACAGTAACAGGATCTGGTGGGCCTGATTAACAGTTTATTAATTTTAAAAAAACTCTACGAGTGAATTTTTATTAGTTACATCCATTTACACACAACATATACAAATAATTTTATTAATTCACTTATAAGTAGCAGTTTACATTTTATAACATTTATTCAATAAAAATATACTCATTATTCACAATATTATGTATATAGGCAATATTTTGATATAAAGTTATTATTCATTGTTCACATCAAATTGCATTTTTCTAAGTTTTCAACATGTGACAAACAAGAAGCGCAAAGAGCGCCACTAGTTCCTTACAAATGTTGGTCTTACACTTAATGCATGTCATAGCACTTTTCCTGTGTTTATTATGTGGACAGTAACTGCATCGTCTTCTTTTTCCTGTAACAGGTAATTGGTTCGGCAATATGAAATCTTTTTGAACACCACATCTTTGCATGGCATCAACGATTTTCTTTGGAAGATTAGGAATCTGAACACAAAGCTTCATTAGTGGTCTTACCATTTCCTCTGCTAAACCTCTTAGGAACAAACGCCTTTTTTATCACTTCTTCCACTATGGTATGTCAGATGTTGGGCGGAAAGTAAAATTTCACTGTTCATTGCTGCGACGTCCATCATATTCATCCATAATGCCAATGGCCATCTTCTTGTTTGTCTCTTGCAAGTGTAATAACGAATTTTCTGGTCCACTTGATCTATTGCACCCTTCGTAGAGTTATAGATCTTTATTATATCTGCTTTCTTTTTTGCATGTGTTTCATCAATGTTTCTGTCGTGATGCAATGTGCTAATGAAAACTACAGACTTTTTCTTTTTGGTAACATAACTCACCATTGTAATGCCACCCCTACATGCAAACAAAGAGGAATGAATCGCTGTTGAGGCAGATGGTTTCATCTCATTAGGAATTTCTGGTTTATTTTGTTTGATTGTTCCCACCACTGTAACTTGCTTCTGAAGCATATCTTCTGCCAGCTGCACACTAGTAAAGAAGTTTTCAACAGTAATATTTTTTGATGATCCTTCAATGCTTTTAGCAAGATCTTTCACCACATTCGTTCCAAGATTTTTATGAGTAGGTTCATGGGGCTCCCTTCCCGTGTAAACAATTCCGTCTAAAGCATATGCAGGTGTAACATAACATAACCAAAATATTTTTATGCCGTACTTGGCTGTTTTAGAGGGCACATACTGGGTGAAGCTGCATCTTCCACGGAATGGGACTAGCTCTTCGTCAACTGTGAGCGAATCATTGGGAATCACTCAATTTCTGCACTTGTCAAGAAATACTTCCCATACATAGTGAACAGCTGCAAGTTTGTCATCTGCAGATCGAGCTTCACGGGTAGGCCTGTCATCAAATCTAATCATTCTGCTTATATCCTCGAATCTATTTACTGACATGGTGGCCTTATATGTAGGATTTGCCTTTTCGTAGAAGAATAATTCTCTAATAGGGACATCCCAACTCTTCTCAACACCAGAAAGCAGTAAATGACCAAGAAAACACTCCATTTCAGCAAGTGAAACGTTTTTCCACGTTTTACCACGTAAAGCAGCCACTCTTCTGCCTTAAATATTTGTGCAGTTGATGATTTCCTCTAGCATTTCCTTGGAGGTGAAATAGTCCCAGGCATCCTTAGGTTTACAGGTTTTCAAACCACGGGCTGGACCAGGTGCCTTCTTTACGATATTTTGGACAGGCATACGAAAAATTGCAGGAGGATCTTATTTCCAAATCGTTCCATTCCGACTAATGTATGTGTGGTCTTCTATACATTTTTGTGGTGGTCCTTCGTTTTCAGACTCTGATGAATATTATCGGAAGGACTGTAATCTGCCTGAATATTTACATCTGCAGGTTCCTTGGCTGATTCTTCACTACTTGCATCATCAACAATATTTCCTTCCTCGCAAGAATCATCTTCTTCAAACCACTGAGCCACAACACTTTCAAACTTAGCTGCATTTGCACGTACTGACTCTCTTGCTTTGTGTGTCGAAGCCATAGCAAAAGGCGTGTCTCTGGAACACCAGCTTGTGCAGCACAAATCGAGTCATGCTCGTAACAATATAGGCGCTGGAGCAACAAAAAAACTACACTAACAATGAGGCTGACAAGAGCAGCACAGGATAACAATACTATGCAATAATAAAACATTTGATAGCAAAAAGATCAATAATATACCGACATCGCCAATATGTGAAAGTAGTGCATATTATATTTTAGTTATACTATTACTACTAAAGCTACTGCTGCTGTTGGCGATCCTGTTGCTGGAAATACCACTACAGTTATTGTTGAATTAATAACTGCTCCCAAACAAATGTTGAAGACAATATAGGCTAAAGAACATTTATAAATGTGTGAGGGCTTCTGAAGCCTTGCTTATGCATTCATGGTGTATGGGTAAACGTATTGAATTATACAGAAAACATAGAGAGGTATCTCATTCAGAGTTCATAGGAGGAATGTCACAGTGTTAGTGAAAGAGTACTGGAAAGCAGTTTGAAATCAAACAAGAAATTACAATAATGTGTAAGTTTAGGGACCGAAGACCTGAGGAGTTTGGTCTGTTAGGAATTCACACACATTTGAACATTTTTTTTTTAGAGCAGTGTTCTCCAGAAGACTTTCATAGGACGCAGGGTATATTTAGTGCTGCGAAATGGCATACAAGGAGGTGAAGAACGCAAACCGCTTAAGATTAGACACCGGAATTGGAGTTGATGCCTGGTCGGTAATTGTGGCAGCCTTAGGCTGGTGGGTTGAGAGGTCGAAGGTTGACCAGTGTCTTCTCACCCCTATCTCTCTCTCTCTCTCTCTCTCTCTCTCTCTCTCTCTCTTTCTCCCTCTCCCTCTTCCTCTCCTGTTCCTCTCTGGCATGCCGACACCGACGCAGGCAATTAGGGCAGCCACCGCCAGTTCAACAGGGGAGAAGCTTCCTGTGCTCACGCGGCATTGTATTGGGGAGGGTTTAGCCGCCATCAGGATCCTAGGACCCGTGTGCAGCAGCCATCACTCTGCTTTTAATGTGCACAGTAGCTTGTCATATTTCGTAGCACCTGGTTCAATCGAAAGGACCAATTTTACTAGGAATACGAAACGTGTTGATCTGAGAGGTCAGCAAAACAAAAGAAAATATTTACCGATTTAATTTCACCTCTTGTGTTTCTGCATAATTGGAAAGTTAAGCCTAGCAATGCAAAGGGAGGGCGTGGAGGAGAGTTACGTGTCCTCACCGTTTGAAAATAGAGTAATATACTCAGGCATTTTATACACTGAAGGAAAGAAATAGCAACAACAAGAAGAAGTTGTGCGAAGGAAACGAAAGTTGGTCGGTATGTTTCTAAATCTGAGACATGATGTCTATCCAAATTTCGCACCAGTCACACAACAGTGTACTATGAGGATGCAAATGAAGTTTGCTTTTAATAATTGCTTCACGGTTGTGAGCATTAGTGACCTTTGAGGCCGAACGTGATGAGTTGATGTCAGTCATGAACGCCCTCGTGGCACCAAAGACGCCATTATCAACGCCTCATTGAGTTTAAACGAGGTGATGTAATAGGGCTACGAGAATCTGGATATTCCTTCTGTGACACTGCAGAAAGAGTTGGCCGGAATGTAGCCACTGTACATCATTGCTGGCGGCGGTGGGTATGGGAAAGTACGGTGGCTAGCATACCAGGCTCTGGACGGCCACACGGAATTACGGGGAGCGAAGACCATCGTTTTCTGCGTGTGGCTCTGCCGCATCGTACTGCATAAGCAGCAGCAGTTTCAGGAGCGGTTGACACCACAGCGACACAATGAACTGTTATAATTCGCGTAATTGAAGGACATCCACTTGCCAGGCGCTTTGATACCAAACTATCACCATTTGCGACTTCTAGTGGTATCAAGCGAGAGTTAATTGGGGGATATGTTAGAGGTCTCTTGTGTTTTCTGATAGACACTGGTACTGCGACAGTGCCAGTGGTGGCCGTACTTTGATTAGGGGGAGGCCATTTGAGGTCATGCAATCACCTTGTCTGCGTGCTGGACACACTGGACATACAGCTGGGGTTATGATCTGGGGTGCAGTTTCTATGACATCAGGAGCACTCTCCTGGTTATCCCACGCACACTGACTGCGAAATTCTACGTCAGTCTTGTGATTCGACCTGTTGTGCTGTCATTCATGAATGGCATTCCAGGGGGTGTCTTTCAACAAGATAATGCTCGCCCGCATACCGCTGTTGTAAGCAAACATGCTGTACAGAGTGCCGCCATGTTGCCTTGGCCTGCTTGACTACCAAATTTGTCTCCACTTGAGCTTATATGGAACATCATCAGACGAGACATATTCCCGGAATTTCATTACTCTACGTAAAATATTTTTTGGTGCTTCGTCTTTTTTCGTAAGTGTATTTTAAAATTTTGAAATAAATATTTGTGTTTCTATTGATATATTCTACGAGATTCCATAGCTTCTAGTTTAGGGACCATTGTTAGACGTAAAGATCTCTTTAAAAAGTATGCTGTGAGAAATTAACTAAATTTGTATTTACGTTTCTTTGTGTATGTTAACAGATAGTTCGAGTTCTAGACCCTATTAAACATTAGTACCTCTTTAAAAAGTATGATGGTAATATATGTCAACAACAATTTAAATATTTTGTCTTTCTTAGTTTTTTACGGTGCGCAAAAGTCCTCCATGAAAAACGTTGGTAATGCGAGTACTAATATTACAGGTTGTCCTTCAGCGTGACAATGATAACCATCTACGAGATATCATTTACAAAGCATGAACTGTGCGTGAAATGGCAATATTCAAGGGTTTCGTAGCTGTGACTGAAAATGTTTTACAATATATATCCCGGCCTGTTTCGGCACATCCAAATCGGTCCGTACTTCTGTTACAGGTTTCCCCCGAATAGGCACACAACCATTACATCGGGCATTTAGCCGTTTAGTGCCCCGTTACTCCTACTCCTCTTCTTTGCACATTTCCAGTTCCTCTGCGAGTTTTGATCCACGATACAACTGATTACCAGCCAGGAGCAGGACGTGGGTTCGTACTATAACTTCCTTTCTATGTCAGGGCTGCCCCCTCCCTACTGCTTCTCCATTACTCCCCACCACTTCAGCTCCTGATACCAGGACTCCACCCACCCACCAAATCTATCCTTCCTTTCCGTGTTCCCACTACCCATCCTACCACCACTTTCATTTACAGTATCAGCCAACGGCTTATATACTAACGTGCACACACTAAACCACTACAGAACAACCAAAGTTTAATCTTCCCACAACTTTTTTAACCAGCGCCGGTTCTTCACCTTTTTAAACGGTAGTACGTTGCTCCTTTTTAATCAACGTCACCATTTTTTCAACTTATTTTAAATATCTATTTTGTCTTTTTATTCTTGTCTGTTGAACTGTTTATTTCTGTTTTTATTTTAAAGGAAGAAAAGAAAATTTTGTTTTGTAAGTATCGTCGAATAATCAGCATTATATAATCTTTAAAAACACTTTTATATTCTCCACCCACAAACCTTGCTGTAATGTTCGTACTTACATTTTGTAAAGGCGTTTTTCTCAAGAGCGATATATTGTAGCACAGGAAGACCGCCTCTAGCACATATGGGGCGGGAACGGCGAAATAACAGTAAACAAAAAATCAGAAGTTGGGTCGAAAATTCTGAAGTACACACGCGATGTACAGCCGTTAGAAAAGCGAGCCTCTACGACAATGGCGTGTTGCTCCTTTGGCGAATGCATTGTTCCTACTGGTAAACAAACTTTCCGAACAACTGCTTCGAATGAGTCCATTCCCACCCTCCACCTACCATTGCTCGCTTCACCCCACCTCACCCCACCCTGAATAAAAGCAGTAACCTTCGTTGCCACATCCTTTGCGGAAGAAGAGGCAGGACTGTAAAAAATCGACCTTCATCACGAAAGCGCACCTGGACAAAGACGTGCTTTAACAGTGGCAAAACAGATATTTTAACTATAAATAGCTGGAACTTCCATCCTGCCGTTTTGACACCTTGACTTTTACCCGTTCCTACGTATAAAAAATCTGTGAATGAATTTTTTTCAGAATTAAATGCGATATTGTGCAAACACAGAATCACACTTCGAAGATCAAAGCTAGCCGCTGAAAGGTATTGGACAATGTAAAATGTCTTAAAAAGAGCATTTACTAACAAGTTTCTTGCTTTAATTATACACTCTAATACAAAAAAAAAACAACGACTGTGAAGGAATTATCTAAATGGGACGTAAATACAGTAGTAAACGTGCTGTACATGTACAGACAAATAAACGTTCTCCATTTCAGAAACATTGAGCAAATAAGTAGCCCGTTGGTCCATCCGTAGTCCTTATGAAAGCACTTATTCTACTTGGCATCGACTGACAGAGTAGTTGGATGTCATCCTGGTGGATATTGTGCCAGATTCTGTACAAATGGCTCTCTGGGTAACCAGAGTCACTAGATGGTTAGGGTGTCCTGCCCACAACGCTCCAGACGTTCTCAATTGGGGAGAGATACTGAGGCCTTGTTGGCCAAGGCAGAATTTGATAAGCACGAAGGCAAGCTTCAGAAACTCTCGGCGTGTTCAGCGGGCATTATCTTGCTGAAATGTTAGGCCAGGATGGCTTGCCATGAAGGGCAACAAAACGGGGTGTAGAATGTCGTCGACCAACCGCTATGCCGTAAGGGTGCCGTGAATTAGAAACTAAGCGGTCCCGTTATTAAAGAAATGACATTCGAGACCATCACTCCTGCTTGTCGGACCAAATGGCGAGTGACACTCAGGTTGGTATTCCACTGCTGTCATCGGCGTCTCCAGACACGTCTTCGGCCCGAAATGGCACTGATTGGTGAACAATTGTATTCAGTGAAGAGTGTCGATGACCAGCGAAGGACTGTCTGAAGACGATCCAGGCAGTTGTGGGATACCAAACTGACTGTCTAAATGGACGAGTTAAATGCTCACACCTGTCACACACGGGGACAATCCACTTCATGGTCTGTTAAGACATGTTTCGAAAGGAAATAGAATTGTCATCATTCATGCTGGCGGGCAGGACGGTTTTGTACTGAATGTGTACATGAGGTTGAAATCCGGCCAGACTACAGGGGCTTATCGCAGCGACATACACTCCTCAACTTATGAAAAGTAATTCACGGAGAAATTGATACCTAATCTACTTCCTCATACTGTCCTTGTTAGATATAACGCCCCTTATCGCAGTAATCATCTGCATCATGTTACAACATCAAACTCCACGAGGAGTGAAATGACGTCTTGGTTAACAGAAAATGAAATTTCTTTGAAAAAAAGTACTGGGGCCCTACTTGTATTTGATGATAAAATGAACAAACCAGAGTACATCACTTATAAAGCAGACAATATTTTAACCGAACATGGTCATACCGATGTACGACTTCCTCCATACCACCACGAATTGTATCCTACAGTGGAGATATGAGCAAGAGTCAAGGACGGTGTTTGTGAACGTAATATGCCATTCAGAATGGACACGTTATTAACACTTATAGATGAACAAATTGCTCCCATAGCAGAAGGAGACTGGAAGAGACGCTGTGAGCACGCAAATAAAATTGGAGAGCAGTACATTTCATGTTTAAAGCTTGCTGGACCAAGCGCTAGTGACGATCATAAATGTGGAAAGTCGAACAGACTCTAACAGTGATAGTCATATTGATGCAATTGAAAATGAAAGTGAATCAGCTGACACTGCCAGGGAAGTGAAACAGACGTGGCTACCGAAAATGAAGAAACGTGGGGTGGAGCGTTTCGTAAATGTGTTTTGTGTGTGGAAATAGTAACAGTGAAATATCCATAGCATTATGTCAACCGACGATCTTATTATTTCTAATGTGGAATTGCGTCTGCAATTAGTCTCAAAATCCTTGATCGTGTTCTCAAAAGTGTAGCTACCACATATGACCAAATCGTACGCTTCGAGCGCAATGCCTGTAAATCAAATCCACTTAACGCCTCCAGCCCTAGTGGTCGTCCGCTGCACAGCTGTACGTCCTGCCCGCCCTTGCAATGGAACCCCGGCGCACCCGGGTTCCCGGGATCGATTCCCGACGGGGTCAGGGATTTTCTCTGACTGGATGTTGTGTGATTTCCTTATGTTAGTTAGGTTTAAGCAGTTCTAAGTTCTAGGTAACTGATGACCATACATGTTAAGTCCCATAGTGTTCAGAGCCATTTTTTGAACCCCGGCGCAAAGGAATGTCCTCTGTTTGCAGGAAGTGCGCACCGATCTTCATGTCTGGGCGCTATGTTGTGTATTGCCACGTTTATATATTTTCTGGTCTGCAACTTACATGCTCGTCTGGTTGTAACGCAAGACTTATGTACCTGGACGATTTAATGATGGACATGCCGTCCGAAACTAATCAATAAAAAAATCTTCCCGTGCAGTTTTAATTCGCCCCCTAAATATTAGTGCAATAAATAATGCTTGAATCGGTGCCTCGATCATACTCACCTCCCTACAACTATTTGTCTGTGTTCCACGCTGCAGACTTGTACGCCAGCTGCTGTCATTGTTACGTTCTGTGAACGCAGCTCTCGTCCGTTGCTGGGCAACGTTCTTCTGAACTGGTCAACCGAGCTGTTCTCGCCGCATTTAGAAGAAGCTTCGCTGCTATATATCGTAGTATTTTTGTCAACTGGTGGACACCGGGTGCATACTGATGAAGGTAAAGGACATATTTCTTCTATGTTATAAGTTACGTAAACTGAGTATCGTCCTTTTTACGCTAAAACTTACGGATTATGGAAGGCTGATACGTACTTTATTAGACGTGAAAATGAAAGTTCAGTTCGGTGTATAAACCTGTACAGAAAGCAAAAAATGACAAAATAATTGTTTGGTTGCACTAAAGAATGAAGATTAGTTTGTGTGACACATGGCTAACATTCCTGGTCACTTGGTCTGCTTTCCTGTCTAGACAGTTGGTAACAGTTCAGCATCAATTACTTTTTCGTCACCATTGTGTTTCGTTATCAAACGAACTTGACTAAAAGTCTGTCAGATTAGCTCCGCCTGCCTGTAGAGTGACATTTTTGTCGTTTGGTGGTTAACGTATCAGTTAGGCAGAAACTGAAATACTCAGCGATCCCTCAAATAACTCTTCGACGTTCATAAACAATTCCATTAGGTCTACAGCTTTCCTTTCGCCGTTTGCAGTAGATGGCAGTGGCGACAATCATTAGTGCAGGTGATTAGTCGTAACTGTCATAAAGTAATCTTAAGCATTTGTAAACATAACTCCGTCAAAATATTTGTCAATTTGTCCTTCCATTATAAAATTATTCTCCGTTGAATATGTCAAATTACGAGCTCACTTCTCGTAGTTTGCAGAAAGTTGCAATTTTCTGCATTAACATAAAGGAATCTGCGGCTGAGATTCATTAAATACTGGGCAAGATCGATAATGAGGTATCTGTTAGTGAGAGAACTTGCACAGAATGATTTCAGCGCTTTAATAACGTTTGAAATCGAAGCCCGACATGGCGGTGGAAGAGAGAAAATTTTCGAGGTGACTGAAACCGACGGAAACAATCACAGGAGACAATTATCGAAAGCACTTGAAGCTTTTGAGCGAACACTGGAAGACAAATGGCTACAATACAGCGACAGAAACGAATCCGTGATTTTTCAGCATGACTGTTCTCGACGTACTGTCGCAAAACCCCTCGTAACATACCTGGAAAGGTTGAAATGGGATGTCCTGTCCCATTCACCTTATTCACCAGACATTGCTCCCTCTGACTAGCACGCTTCTCGATCAGTGGCACAAGGCCTGGCTGCCCAGCACTTCCGGCCTTATGAACAAGTGCAAAATTAGATCGATTCATGGATCTCCTCAAAAGACGCCCAGTTCTTCCGCCGCGGGACTCGTATGTACCCGGAAGATGGGACAAAGTAGTGATCCGCGGTGGCCAATACTTTGAATCGCAAATTTTTTGTAAGTTTTCCTCAACAAGGTTTCGACCTTCAAGAAAAAACAGTGCAAGAAAAGTTGTAGATCTAAGAAGTAAAATTCAGATATTTACTTCTACATCTAACACCCTTTTTCTTTCTTACAGTCTTGATGTGCAAAATTATTATCATTATTGTTATTATTATTATTATTATTATTATTATTATTATTATTATTATTATTACTGCCGTATGTTCAGTTAGTGGCCTACAAGAGGCGGATTTTATATTTTAATGTCATTAAGTGCTTAGTAGTAAAGGTGCAAACGATTTGGAAATGTGACGAGGTTTGAAATGTTAAATATCTCGTTGAGATAAATTTTTGGTTACAGTCACATAATTTCTTGAACGGCACATAGTTGACAGAGCTTGAAAGCTGTAAACATATCTGGCTCTGTACTAACAGCAGTATACAGCCAAGGGAGCGCTGAACTGTGTACATCGGCACTTCGTGCCAAACAATTCGTTTGTAATGTTGCATATAGTTCAGAGCCAGCCCACACTAGTAAAAGGCTTGGCTGTGTGCTGCTGTTCGTGCTGAACCGATTGTCATGGCAACAGCTCTCAAGCCCGACCAGTTACGGACAGTTCATGAAATTATATGGTTGTATTGCAAAATATATATGTTTAACGCGTTCAACGTTATACTGAAAATTGCTACAAGGAGGAAACGTCGTGGTGTACAAAGCAAAAATAAAACGGATATAAAGAAACAACCAGTGAACGAAATAAATACCTTTTAAGAAGATTACCATTGGCATGGAACCTGTTGCAACTAAAAGCTATTAAATAAGCTTCTAGCATAATCGCATTTTGGACTGTATTTTGATGTAACGTAATGACTATTACCTTACAGTTTTTCAGCGAGCGTAGAGTACTATCTATCTCGTATCGATTAATATCCAATTGCTTGGTATATTTTTAGTACTATATTTTTTTCGAAACTATGATGCGACATTGCATTCCATTTCATTTTATGTTTCAGTCGTGCTGAGCTGCAGTCTTACACTTTACCATTCTTTCATTTTTGTACGTATCTAAGTATTTTGTTTGTTACTGCAACTGTGAAAGTCAACTGAAGCTCTTGTATACCTTTTGCTTTTCTCGCTGGTGTCGTATTGATTCCATCCCACTGATGTCCTAAGGAATGTCTTGTTGCGCCACCATCTGTTGCTAAGTATGTACCTCTGGTGGAATGTAGTTGGTATTTAACTGAGGACACATCTGCTCGCGATTTTGGTTCCTATTCAGATGCATAGTGCTATCTATCGACAACAATATCACTATGGAATCTGCTACGCTAGCATGTGTAATGCAGCGAAATGTCTGAAACGTTTTGCACCTATTGTGACAGTTTTCTCCACTAATTTGAAGTAAAAAATTCTAATGAAAGGAAAAAATAAATTAAGTGCTAATCTGCAGTTTGTCGTCTACAATTGATATATGTAGGAGAGAGGTGCCTTTACAGTACGAGGTCCAAATGCATACCACTACTACAGAACACTACCTCTAGCACTGTCCGACATCTTGTGATGTCGGAGTGAATTACATGCTTCTTGGTGCCGCATTATCGGCTGTTTATTGAGGAACATGTCGTCTGAAGGCAGCATTCATTTTGTTGTGGTTTTCATCGACCGTAACCGTTCTCTTCTGCACGTGCCGAAGAGAATTAACGTTAAAGATATGGGAACATAATGTTTTATTTTTGGTTAACGTACACGAGACAGATTTAATTGACAGACATTCATGACTCTGTATTCGTTGTGGTTCGTTTGTAGGAAATTGACAAAAGGAAAATAGCGACGTTGCTCATAATCTAGCGCTAGCTGCTTCCTATATTCCGCTGGTACAATTTATGAAGCTTTTTCGTATAATGTGCTTTAAAAATGTGGTCAGCATTATTAGTGCAACATAATGTTTAAAAATGACATGGTGAATCTTATCATGCGTTCTTTATTAATCGAATAATCATTGTGTATTATAGTACGGAAACAAATAGGAGTTTTGGCAAGTGAGGCATAGAAGAATTGCATTTAGTTGTAACAGTATATTTAACTGGCAATCACGGATTGAGTGTATGTGAACGAATATAGAATGTTCCTAAGCTAACTATGGAGAGGCATGTTGCAAATGAAATGAAAAATGCTAACGGGGAAACTGAAAAGTTTTCCAGCGAAACTGAAAGCGAATTGTAATGATATGTTCTTACATTTCAAGAGATAATGTTCGATTCACGCTTTTCGGACGTAAGAAATCTTGCATTAGGCTTTGCACAATGTGTCGGTTTGCCCCAGAATTTCATTGCAAAAGAAGCAATGGTAGACAAAAAGTGGGCTGAAGGTGTCCATACAAGCAAAGGAGAATAAGATTTCAGCTACAGCTCGACCTGTGAAAAGGAAGCACTTTCGAGACTCTGTGGGGAAACCCTCACAGAAAATCATTCCTAAAATACAGGAATGGTGCAGTGAGCTTTTAGAAACAGCGAAAGGATGAAGTGACCAGACGCATGAAGTAAAAGAATGTCGACTTCTGCGAAGTGGACAGGGATGGGGGAAAGGAGGGAAGAAGTTGTGTCGTGATGGCAGCAAATGGTGTTGTAAGAACTAAAACATGGGACGTTTCCTTAAACTTCGACTAATAAATATCTTTCAGGTCAGGGATATAGTTTATAAGGATGTTCCAGGCTATGCACACACTTACATATATTAAGAAACTAGATTCTCAAGGGGAGCCGGAGGTGGTCAAATCCAAAAAATTACGATTTTTTTTTCCTACCGAAAATTAATTGGAACATTCCTCTTTAATGTAAACTTTGAATTATTGTTCTACTCGCCCTAGAACTGGAGTTATTACCATTTTCCCCCACGCCTGCAGAAGAAATGGGCTGCCGCTGAATGCATCTAACACCCTCTCGTGACTTCCTGGCGAACTGCTTGGGATTTTCTCGGCCTGTTACGCATACAGCGCCTTATGTTACGCATACAGCGGGTGTGCAAGGGTTGGCTACATTGTTTTCTGTGACAAATATTACCCGTAGTAACGCCGGAAATGCATATCCTTCTATTTCCATCTATTGTACTATAATTTTTTTTCCTTATTTTGTTACCTGAATATATGACATTTCTGTGCCTTTATACACTCCTGGAAATTGAAATAAGAACACCGTGAATTCATTGTCCCAAGAGGGGGAAACTTTATTGACACATTCCTGGGGTCACATACATCACATGATCACACTGACAGAACCACAGGCACATAGACACAGGCAACAGAGCATGCATAATGTCGGCACTAGTACAGTGTATATCCACCTTTCGCAGCAATGCTGGCTTCTATTCTCCCATGGAGACGATCGTAGAGATGCTGGATGTAGTCCTGTGGAACGGCTTGCCATGCCATTTCCACCTGGCGCCTCAGTTGGACCAGCGTTCGTGCTGGACGTGCAGACCGTGTGAGACGACGCTTCATCCAGTCCCAAACATGCTCAATGGGGGACAGATCCGGAGATCTTGCTGGCCAGGGTAGTTGACTTACACCTTCTAGAGCACGTTGGGTGGCACGGGATACATGCGGACGTGCATTGTCCTGTTGGAACAGCCGGTCTAGGAATGGCCGGTCTAGGAATGGTAGAACGATGGGTTCGATGACGGTTAGGATGTACCGTGCACTATTCAGTGTCCCCTCGACGATCACCAGTGGTGTACGGCCAGTGTAGGAGATCGCTCCCCACACCATGATGCCGGGTGTTGGCCCTGTGTGCCTCGGTCGTATGCAGTCCTGATTGTGGCGCTCACCCGCACGGCGCCAAACACGCATACGACCATCATTGGCACCAAGGCAGAAGCGACTCTCATCGCTGAAGACGACACGTCTCCATTCGTCCCTCCATTCACGCCTGTCGCGACACCACTGGAGGCGGGCTGCACGATGTTGGGGCGTGAGCGGAAGACGGCCTAACGTTGTGCGGGACCGTAGCCCAGCTTCATGGAGACGGTTGCGAATGGTCCTCGCCGATACCCCAGGAGCAACAGTGTCCCTAATTTGCTGGGAAGTGGCTGTGCGGTCTCCTACGGCACCGCGTAGGATCCTACGGTCTTGGCGTGCATCCGTGCGTCGCTGCGGTCCGGTCCCAGGTCGACGGGCACGTGCACCTTCCGCCGACCACTGGCGACAACATCGATGTACTGTGGAGACCTCACGCCCCACGTGTTGAGCAATTCGGCGGTACGTCCACCCGGCCTCCCGCATGCCCACTATACGCCCTCGCTCAAAGTCCGTCAACTGCACATGCGGTTCACGTCGACGCTGTCGCGGCATGCTACCAGTGTTAAAGACTGCGATGGAGCTCCGTATGCCACGGCAAACTGGCTGACACTGACGGCGGCGGTGCACAAATGCTGCGCAGCTAGCGCCATTCGACGGCCAACACCGCGGTTCCTGGTGTGTCCGCTGTGCCGTGCGTGTGATCATTGCTTGTACAGCCCTCTCGCAGTGTCCGGAGCAAGTATGGTGGGTCTGACACACCGGTGTCAATGTGTTCTTTTTTCCATTTCCAGGAGTGTATATTGTAATTGTTTTACTATATATATATATATATATATATATATATATATATATATATATATATATATATATATATATCGATATATAATTGGTTTGTTTTGTAAATATTATTTGTATTTTTACGCTGGGTCTTGCCTAGGGAAAACTATGCTATCGAACGAATACCTTGAGACATGAGTCTACGGGATTTTCTCCAGAGGAAATCCTCTTGGTCAGGAAAAAGCATGGCAATCTAGCAAACCTTAAATCTTACACTCTATATTTACGTACTGTACAAATTACCCTTCCGTGGTATTAATCAATCCTAGGTTGGTACAATTTCAAGTCTACAATGTTCCGTATACCTAATAGTTTTCGAGAACTTGGATACCCTAAGCAATAAGCATTTGTGTGAGGTGCTCGATTTCTCATGAGCTTTTTCCAAGTTCATCAAACTATACTCGATTAGGAAAGCTACAGCCAAAGCGGCCTATAGCAAGCTTGTGAACGATTATTTTGTTCATATTGGTAAGCCCAAGGCGACTCTATCAGACAATGGGGCACAATTTACTTCTAAGTTGTGGAATGAAGGCATGGAAAGTAATGGGACGTTAAAGGAGTTGTAATTAACAAGTAATTAATTTTACTAAATGATTTAAGAGAGAGTGATTATTTGTCAGTTGAAAAATCCAAGCTGCTAGTTTAAGTTTTCAGCTGAGTCACAGTAGATGAAGCAATGTAAATATGATTTTGTAACTAGCTGTAAGATTTCATGAATATGTGTTTACTAGTCATTGCCGATGTACTTATGCGCTGTTTAAGTTTCAGGCTAGTACATGCGTGTGATGATGGACAGTGTTGAGTTATCCACTGTGATAGTGTTAATGGACTCCTTGAGATTAGTCGGGAGTGAGTTTTTCTGAAAGAGTTCAGTGAAACGGACGTTCTGGAAATGCCGTTTCACAGGCGAGTGAGATCAAGCGTGCCGCACAGGCGGGCGCAACAATACTGGCGAGGCGGAGCCGCTGTCGGCTCTTGTGCCGCTGTCGGCATTCTTTGTACTTGCGGGTACGGAAGGCGGAGTTGTTTTTCTTCCCGGACAGCTGATGTGAAAGGATTCTGCTGTCAATATTTATGTTTTTGTCGAACTGCTGTACATTATTTTCTTGTTTAGCGTGGACTTTCATGGCGAGAGTATTAATTATGAAAAGGTTACATAAAATGTGTATTCTATGCAATTAATTATTAATTTGCGTATTTTGATAGACCTGTTTTTTTTTTTTTGACCATGTACTCTGATTAATTTTGTAAATAGTATTCCATTTCTTGATAGTGTTACGAATTTTAATGATTTTGGAATAGCTAAACCATTTTCTATGTTTTCTATGAATTTTAATATGTTGTCAACCTGTTTTATTTTGTGCAATTTGACAGAGTGGAATAAGATAAGGAGTGTCTCCACTCAATTATTATGGTCTGAAAATTGATTTATGCTTAATTAGACGAATGCTAAATTTTGTTGATGTTTTTAGCATATGCATTTCCGCTGTTTCTTTTTTGGGACATTTTCTGAGTCTGTTTACGTTACACGAACATCCTCAGACAATGTGGGGCACGTGTAACGCCGGAAATGCATATCCTTCTATTTCCATCTATTGTACTATAAATTTTTTTCCTTATTTTGTTACCTGAATATATGACATTTCTGTGCCTTTATATATTGTAATTGTTTTACTATTTGTATATATATATATATATATATATATATATATATATATATATATTGTAAGTAGGCTGTTTAGGTTTTTTTATTGGTAACGCCACCTCTGTATAAAAATCACTGGCTGTGCTGTGTGCAGTCTGTGTCTAGTTTGCATTGTTGTCTGCCATTGTAGTGTTGGGCAGCGGCAGCTGGATGGGAAAAGCGCGTAGCGTTGCGCAGTTGGAGGTGAGCCGCCAGCAGTGGTGGATGTGGGGAGAGAGATGGCGGAGTTTTGTAATTTGTCATGAACTGCTATATATATTATGACTATCAAGGTAAATACATTGTTTGTTCTCTATTAATATCTTTCATTTGCTAACTATCCCTATCAGTAGTTAGCGCCTTACTTAGTTTGAATCTTTTATTTAGCTGGCAGTAGTGGCGCTCGCTGTATTGCTGTAGCTTGAGTAACGAAGATTTTTGTGAGGTAAGTGATTTGTGAAAGGTATAGGTTAATGTTAGTCAGGGCCATTTTTTTGTAGGGATTTTTGAAAGTCAGATTGCGTTGCGCTAAAAAAATATTGTGTATCAGTTTAAGCACAGTCATGTATAATTGTTCAAAGAGGACGTTTCATATGTCGACCCTTAGCCGAGGATACCTCACAAGAATCTTCTGATTTTTTTCTTGTAGTTTGTGTAATTAGTGTAGCTTTTGTTTATTGCTAGCGCGTAATTGTAGAGAAAATCTCCTTTGTAGTTGCAGTCTTTCATTGTTGTACAGTAAAACAGTTGTGGCATGCATGTAGATTTGCACCAAGTATTTCGCAGCTGCAATTAACTAGATATTATTTTCAGTGTTATGTTAATGTGTTCTCTTATTTTGCTCTTCAAATTGTGCTTTTCTGTGTTATCGTGTGAAATATTGTGACAATAATGGCGTGTGAAAAAATTAATACTAGGCTTCAAAGTAAACTGAGAAATGACAGTGAAAACGAAAGCAGTGTGTTAGCGACACCGAGTAATGAATTACCTGATGTCAAAGTAGTAATTTGGTAACTGTGCATAGGGAAATGGAGCGGGCGGCAAACAATGGTGTAGACAGTGAAACAATTACTGAACAGGGAAGCATTATCGATCGATCGGTGGGCAACAGCTTGCCTCAGGAATCCGAAATGACAAGACACAATCTTGCAAATACTGTAGATTCAGGTTTTGCGTCCTCACCGTTTTCTCAAATAAGTCAAGGACTGAGGAACATGTTTCAGGCACCAGTGCATTGTTATTACAATTAATGCAACAAATGGGACAAAAGCTTCAAAAGTTAGACATAATGGAACAAAATCTTCAAAAGTTAGACATAATGGAACAAAATCTTCAAAAGTTAGACATAGTGGAACAAAATCTTCAAACGTTAGACACAATGGAACAACACCAGAGACAAACACAGCAACAGTTAGACGCAATGGAACAAAATCTTCACACCACACTTGAACAAACACGTGAAGATTTAACTACTGAGTTACATAACATCGAACCGAAATGTCAAAAAGTCTGTAATGACGTAAAAACACAAATTTGTGAGCATTTCCAACCCATTTTTTCGCGTCATGAAAATGCATTACAGAATCACGAAGCAGCCATAAAAGAACTGCAAACTATTGTTCATGAAAATCACAACACCTTGCAAGCTAAAATTGACTCAGTTGCATCTACCCATTCGGTTACGCAACTTGCAAAAACTCAAGAAAACTTAAAGGACACAGTAGATACTCTGAAAATTGGTTCAGAAAGACACATGGAGGAAATTAGTTCATTATCGGAGAAAGTAGCCGAACTTTCGGATCAGTTCACTAACTTATCTGCAAAGGTAGATGATGATCTGAATGACACAAGACCTGTAGCCATCACTGACACAGAAGAGAGCGAACAAATTAGGAAACTGAAACAAAATCTGAATCAAATTAATACGCAACACCAAAGAGAAATCCGGGAAGTACAAGATCAGCTGACACAGGTAATAGAGGAATTACGTATTTCAGAGGACACTCGCGCTCCAACACGGGAAGAGGGACTTAGAAATACGGAAAAGCCGCAAAATAATAACACAGGCCATTTCGGAAGTTATGAAAGAAATTGGCAATGTGCACCGAATTTTGAGATGGAACGGCCGACACGACCTAACAATGACCGATATGCGACTCGCCGACATGATGACTTTGACTATAAGCTGTTCATTACTACACGTAAATTCAAAACATTTAAGAATTCTGGCAACGACATTCATCCACAAGCATGGCTCCATCAATTCTCTCATTGTTTTCCTCCCAACTGGTCATTAGAGCACAGATTAGAATTTATGTGTGGCTACTTGGAGAATGAACCAGCTGTAAGAATGCGATCGGTCATTCACGATTGTCACAGTGAAGGAGAATTTTATCATGCCTTCCTCTCAGCGTATTGGTCTCAAGCTACACAAGACTGAGTAAAACATAGCATCGTGATGATGAAACACTTTGAACAATCTGAATTTTCCAGTCCTGTCAAATATTTTGAAGACATGTTGCATAAGAATCAGTATCTTTCAAACCCATACAGCCCCTCAGAACTCATTCGCATTTGCTTAATCAAATTGCCTGAACATTTACGACATATTATCTTGGCAGGACGTTGCAAAGACGACATTGAAGCTTTTCAGGGACTGTTACAAGAATTAGAAATTGACACAGACAGTCGCGGGATGCGAAAACAGGAAAACAATCACTACAGGTCACATCCGTCACAATTCCGTGACGACAGAAACAATAACTGGACACGACAAGGCTATTCTCACAACACATATCGTGACCAAAACAGACACCACCCGTATGACAACCGTTGGCAGAGTAGTAATAATTACAGGGAAAGATCACCTCTCCGTGGTAGTGACTATCACAGAGACAATCAGAGAAACAGACAATATGGGAACCAAAATAATTATTATCAAGGGAGACAGAATACCTTTAGACGCAACGGTCCAGCGTGCAGTTACGATTCAGGGAGAAATTCTCCATCACGTGACCGACAAGAAAGAAACTATGGCATCTACCGACATGACGACAGACGATATTTTCGTAACGACAGACCTGAATTGCATCAGAACTGGCGGGATTCAAACAGAGCTGGGCCATCTCGGCAAGGCGAATTTGTAGAAGTTAGGTCTCCAAATCCCAATAACGACGCGCGCCAACAAAGAGACAGACAATGACTCGCGCCGCAGGCACACACGTGCGCCGGCTGGCTCAGAGAAAAATAACATAGAAGCTAACCTTGAGAAAAATTCCAGTTTTCTTTACCGACGTATACCACATGATAATTGCGTTAAAGTTGAAACTCTGTGTACTAGGAAGAGCAAAGGGTTACACGTCATTTCACATGTAAAACCATTTATTGAAAGATAATCTGCTTTTTAACTTTGTCTTTGCCATATAATTTTTCACTTTACATTGCTAATATGCTTTGTCAGACTTAGAATCTGTTACCATGCAACAATGTTTGTAGTTAAATATCCAGTCAAGAACCAAGAGAACTTATTTAAACAGAAATTACGAATGCATTGTTATTGCGAACAGACGACACAGTGTTATTGTGTGTGTACATTCTTGCTTGTTAGTTGCATGATTACGTAACGACTATAAGGCTCACATATTTAGAACATTTTCCAGTACTGCCAATGAGATTTTAATGCAACATTTTGGTTTACTTGAAAATACATTCTGGATTTAAAGTACTTTCTGTGAGATACCAGATGACACAGTGGTTAGTTTATGTGACAGCTACACGATTTTATCACGATGCTACTAATGAGTGACAATTTACAATGTTGCTTTTGCGGTGTTTCTGTTTTATACCTGCACAGTTTTTCTGTATTATTCTGGAAAGTAAAGCATGTTTTAGTAGTAACTTCTGTGGTATAGCTACAATGAGACAGCCTTTTCCGTAGCACAACAATACGTTACAGCACAGTAATTTCTTCATCACAACAATAAGCGTAATAACTAAGATATCTATACACAAAGCATTTCACTTTCGCTTATGATGGGGTAAGTACATTGACTTCTGCAGAACTTAGCTTTCGGAGGACAATAACTACGACTCTTCCACAGAGATTATCTTACAGCAAGACGCACATTTAGCGCTACAGTACACGTATTTGAGTGATTAATTTTGTACTTAAAACATTTATTTTTAAAGATATTTGAAGTACAATGGTACAAAGGATTTTCGTGATTCGTTTCATTCCATTGCTGTACTCTGTAACACCTGAGGGTATAATTACATTAATCCTCAGGGGGGTACACGCTTACTTTGTGTACCATGTGTTTGGCAAGCACAAGGAGCCCTAGATAATATGGTATTTGCTTATACAACTTTACACATCGGCACCATATTTCTCTAACACATAATTACACAGCTATCTGATCATTTAACTGAGAGAGAGACAAACTTTTTTACTACGGCAGTGACAGATGTTTATGTAATTACACCGTTGGATAACTTCACACTTACGAAATTGTATTTTGTCTGTACTTTGTGAACTGTTCATACTTTTTCGGAACCATTGTGATACTATGAGAGCTTTGAATGATGTATTTGGTATGGGATCATGATTTTTAAAGGGTGTTTGAGGCAGATGACACTTTTGACATGAGCAGAGAATTTTTTTAGGTTTTGAAATTATTGCAGAAAGCTACGACGTTTTTGAGGTTTGGCTGAGGTGTTATGGTATTATTACGATAACTACGTGTATTATGCTGTTGCAGTATGGTTATGATCAATAAGCTTATGCTATATGAGTTATTTGATTATGCTATGTATCTGTTATGATGAAATATTGAACAAGTGTCGACGAATAAGGTAAGGAATAATGAGTAGTGGTTAGGGACTCTGGTTTGAGAAAAAGGTTGTTGGAAACCAAGAATCGTACTTTAAAGAGTTATGAAATGTGTGTATATGCGTGAATGTATTACAATGCTGGCGAAAATTTTTTGGACGCTGTTATATTTATAGGATTTTGTTTCTACAGATGTGTAACCCAAATTCTTGACCTGTGAAATATTTTTATATGAGACTGTCACTGTGGCGGAAACTGCCGTCATAAATATTTCAGCAAGAAAGTTAAGTGACCACCTGCATGTAATGCGTTTTGGGCACCCAGCTGAGAGGTAGTCGTCTGACAAAAGAAAGCCATTAGGTGTAAAAAAAAAAAAAAAAAAAAAAAAAAAGGAGGCCATTATCCTCGCTATTGACATTCCTTTGTAGAAAGCATCGCAAATATGACACGCTCATTACTTGGAAAGATACTTACATCTGCCCACCTGATTATGACAAGCGTCTTTCTCGAGAATTGAGAGAATTTTTTACTACCTTATGAAATGCCATATGGCTAATGAATGATGTTTCATGCCTTCCTTTGTACATATTTGCTCATTTTCTGTAATATCTAGTTTCTAGCTGCACTGCAGCATTGATTAAAATAAAATTTAATATATGTACTAATATAGTTATTTTATGCCTACGGATCCAGTCAATAAGAAATTTACTTCCAAGAAAACGAGGGCACATAAATAGACATTTCCCTTCACAGGAATTGCATAAATAATTTCTTTACGATTTGGTAACTTATCTGCTAGTGTAAGTTCTCGTGATGCATCACTCTAGTGTTAAGATGTGACATAGGTATTAGACATGGCCATTTTTAGTGTAATATTTTTTCTGCTTGAGCTATGTCATGTTTAGATATATGTTTTTTTTATTTGCTGCTGCTGGTTGCCAGGCATAATGTTACAGAATTTGACTTTGTATTACGCTGTTAAGCCAGTTTTACTACGGATTTAGTTTTCTTGTTTGCTGCACAGTGCCTTATATTAGTTGTAATATTGCAGTTGCTTTGCCAATTTGAATTTTGTCATTGATGTTTGTGTTAATTGTTTTGTGCTGCTGCATTGCCTTGTCCCTTAGTTTAGCATCTGAGCTCAGTAGATTTAAGTTAGCTTAAGAGGGGGTAGACTATATAAGAACCTAACTATGGAGAATAGGGAAAGAATGCATTGAGAAGTTATATGAAAACGATTTGGGCCAAAATGAGTATTGTACAATGAGCCATAATTATTTTGAAAGAAATATGGTTAGAATACAGAAAAGAGGTATAGATAGGACTTTTTGGGAATAATGATGAATGAAGGGAGATCTCCAAGAAGTAAAGAAAGTTTCGTTTGCAAAATACTGCAGTACAACAAACCCTGTCCTTTCCTTTTGTATTATTCCTCTATATGCTTGTGTACCCTTGTGTATTTGTGTTCATCCTGTCTTTATGTGTTTATCTGATACGATTTAGGTTGTAGAATTTTTCTAATACTCAGCTACATTCACTATGATGAGGAATACTGTTATCCTCAAATACAATTTGCATTAATAGTATGTTATTTACTTTGTAAAGATGTTTAGACATTATTTATTCTGTTTTGTTTAAATGCTCATGTGTGAAGTTGATGTTTCAATAATTATTCTGATCTTTTATGTGTGTACTCATGTCATAATTCCTGTAACACTGATGTATATGTTATTTCGATTCTTTTGTAAAGCCCATATTACTACAAATGTTATCTGTACTATTATGTTCTTTAATGATGTATTTTGTACCTTTGTAATTGTATTTTCATGTTGTAAATTTATAATTGTATAGACACCAGTTCTTCAAATTAAGTTACATTTCACTGCACACGTTTCTGTTGGTCATAGTATATGGACAATATGTGAGATGTAGGGACTGATAGTGTTTGCATGTGTGTTAATGATTCAGCAAGGGACTGGATAACAGCATTGCTGGTTCTAAGGACAATTCCAGAAACTTTGTCAGTGCACAAGTGGTGGTTTATGGACTTGCTATATTGTCCGCAAGACTCTTCGATGGTGATTGTGCACCTGCACATTTGCAACAGATGGCTGCTGGCCGTCTCTACAAGGACTACAGTGGGTCTGCATCTTTGCTGACTCACCAGTGCCATTATTTCTACAAAGACTGCAGTGGGTCTGCGCCTCTGGTGGCCCACCAATATCGTAATCTCTACCAGGACTACAGTGGGTCTGCTCTGTGATGACCTACCAATACTCTTCAAAACTTCGATTGACTCTGCTGTGGGTTTGCTCTGTTGTGGCCCATTACTTGTCTGCATGTCAAGAGTCAGCACTGTCTTTCCATTGGAAGGACAACACTACTTCTTCAAGACAGCATGGAAATCCACTACTTCTGTGTGCATTTTCTTTTACTGCTCAGACTTTGAGAAAAACACTGCTATTTTGCTGTGATGAATCAGGACTGTCTTTATAGACTGTGAGAAAATTTTAGCTTTTGACCAACATTGTATCAATAAGTGTGTGCATTTGATATCTTTGTTATTGTAATTATGAAAAATTTTATCAAATCATTATTGGCCACTGCCCAAAACAATTTGTAAAATTTTTTGTGGGGAGCATGGGGGCTATGTAAGTAGGCTGTTTAGGTTTTTTTATTGGTAACGCCACCTCTGTATAAAAATCACTGGCTGTGCTGTGTGCAGTCTGCGTCTAGTTTGCATTGTTGTCTGCCATTGTAGTGTTGGGCAGCGGCAGCTGGATGGGAACAGCGCGTAGCGTTGCGCAGTTGGAGGTGAGCCGCCAGCAGTGGTGGATGTGGGGAGAGAGATGGCGGAGTTTTGTAATTTGTCATGAACTGCTATATATATTATGACTATCAAGGTAAATACATTGTTTGTTCTCTATTAATACCTTTCATTTGCTAACTATCCCTATCAGTAGTTAGTGCCTTCCTTAGTTTGAATCTTTTATTTAGCTGGCAGTAGTGGCGCTCGCTGTATTGCTGTAGCTTGAGTAACGAAGATTTTTGTGAGGTAAGTGATTTGTGAAAGGTATAGGTTAATGTTAGTCAGGGCCATTTTTTTGTAGGGATTTTTGAAAGTCAGATTGCGTTGCGCTAAAAAAATATTGTGTATCAGTTTAAGCACAGTCATGTATAATTGTTCAAAGGGGACGTTTCAATATATATATATATATATATATATATATATATATATATATATATATATATATATATATATATATATATATGCATTTATGTCGATGTATAATTGGTTTGTTTTGTAAATATTATTTGTATTTTTACGCTGGGTCTTGCCTAGGGAAAACTATGCTATCGAACGAATACATCGATAGGTCGTGTGGAGAACGAAAGTGTTTGGGATATTTGGTAGTGAACTCTGCCGCGTGGAGCGCGGGCGGAGCAGAGGGGAGTCTGGCTGGAGTAGTGCGGTTGAGCAGGTGTGTTGTGTGACGCTCCCTCGAGTTGCCGGGCGTTCGGGGTTTGGCAGCATGTAATTGCGCTCGACTTGCTATGTTAGTTTCTGACACGGTGTCGCGGACGGGAAGTATTAACTGGCGCACATCAAGAGCCCGTTTCGCCTGGTGACAGTGTCGAGAGGAAGGCGCGCCAACATCCAGCTTCTGCAACAGCGACGGCCGACAATGAGCGACTGTCGCCACCTCCTCGATCGACTTCAAACCTTCAATCAACCAACAAGGAAGACTAAAAGCACGTAAAGTTTCAGAACTTTATGGCAGACCTCAGCTTTTCAAACTGTTCCATTTGCCTCGCAAAATGACAGCAACTTAGAATGAACCTTTGTTGCTCATTGTCTCAATTGCATTACCAAGCAGGGTCCCTTCCTTTTCCGAAATGAACCCGAGTGTCGTTGAAATTCAGACGCCAGCATTAAAGTACAATCATTCCATTTCACTGCTTTAATTTCAAAGTTCAGTTTAAGTATTCATAGCTGGCTACAATATTTAGATTACACAAGCACAAATTAAGAGTGCGAGTTTTGTTACCGTATTTTAGCTTACCTGTGACTGCAGCTCAGCTTGGTACGTACTAAATTTTACTATTGTTAATTGTTCAGAGTCATTTAATTCAAGTTCAAAGTTAAATCTCTTATTTCTAAATTGTGTAGATTCAAGTAGCTTTTGAAATGATTGTTGAGGTAGTCCAAGACTAACCGTATTTTACTGAATTTCGATGTGCTTCAGAAAGAAAGCTCACTATTAATTTCAGTCACTAAATTAACTTTCAATTTTCCGGTTTTATTGATTCTTTTGCTAAATTAAGTCAGAGTGCAGCGACATTTATTACTTCTGACAAACTTTCAGTTTTCACACTACACGTGTCAACCTTCAGTTGCCACGCTTCTAGTGCTAATTATATGTGTAATAACCTTTCTTTTTCAGTTACTATAGTAATTGTCCTTAGGACTGGCGACCGTAATTTCCCCCAAATCTCAAATATCTAATTAATTGTTAACGTAACGGCCGCACATTTACTTTCTTTATTAACTTCACCCCTTTTCAAAATTAATTTCCACCAGTTTCATTTGCATTTTTCCTTTCATTTAGATGTAACCCTATCCTCCCTCTTTACCGACAGATTAACTTCGGTGACGATTGCTTTTCCAAAATTTCCATTAGGTACACGCGGTTTAATTTTTCACTGTCATTAAGGTCGATAAGTGAGGGGGAGGTTACACCGTATTTCCTTACAGCTTACTCCTATTTTCCTCAGAATATCGAACATCTTGCTCCATTTAATATTGTCGTACACTTTTGTTCTGGTTATGACGCCACGTTTTAGTAACCGTGTATATAAGATGAGGAAGAACGTAGGGAAAAGAAAATTAACACTAATACTAAGTTGCAATACTACAATGAATAAGAGCGCGGAACATCGTCTCTTTGCTGTTTACCGTTTCGAATTAGTTCAGTGTTGCCCCTGTTGTTGGTAGTATTAGCCCTATACTTCTTGTGTAAAGCGGGTAATATGCAGTATGTACAAGAATCAGGAGGGAACAATAAAACCAATTTTTCATGACTTAGCACAGCCAGAATTGTTACACAAATGTCTACATGGAAAGACGCAGAGTCCTAATGAGAGCGTAAACAATTTGATTCGGAAATTGATTGCTAAAAGGGGGTTTGTAAGCATAAAAACACTGCACTTTGGCATTTATGATGAAATAGCAACCTACAACCAAGGGAACAGTGTGAAGTGTGAAGTTCTAAAGGCATTAGGATATACAGCTGGGGTGAACACTGTACGAGCACTAAGAAATATTGACAGAGAAAGGATAAGAGGAGCAGAAAGAAAAGAAAGGCATATGAAGTATGATGGAACAACAGGCCAGAAAAGAAGACAGAAGAGGAAGCTTTTGGAAGATGAAAAAGAAAGGCCTGATAATCAATCCTATAGTGCAGGAATGTATTGAGAAACTTTGATTGCCATTTCCCGTAAATTAGAATTTTTCGAATATAAGGAACATTTTCTCAAAATCCACTCAAGCTAGAGAGATGAAATTTTTATACAGCACTCCTAGTGGTCAAACTTACATTGTAACACAGCCATTTGGCAATATGTTCAGTAGTTTCATTTCAGTTTAATTATAAAGCAATTATTTGTAAAAAAATTTGGGTCATTAATAAAAAAAATAATTGGAAGAAAACTAGAAAAGATACTCCAAAATCCCTCTGTCATAACTGCATTAA
This sequence comes from Schistocerca piceifrons, assembly GCF_021461385.2. Lineage (NCBI taxonomy): Eukaryota > Metazoa > Arthropoda > Insecta > Orthoptera > Acrididae > Schistocerca > Schistocerca piceifrons. Next base: position 816,324,299 of record NC_060141.1, read on the forward strand.
TAAACCACTCTATATGTAAAAAAAATTCAAGTTTTTCTATTTGGTAGTTTATTCATAAATGTTCCTCAAACCTAGTGATTTTAACATGGGCAGCGTAGGCACGTCCAGCTCCCCTTAAGTTGTATCATTTGCGGATGTTTAGAAAATTATATGTAGTGTGTTTAATTTTCCAATATTTTTAGTTCCTTAAATCAGATAATGAGAACAACGTTTCACAGTTGAGTATGGCATTGTTTAAATATCTTTATAACTTGCTGTTTAGACTATAGTAAACAAAATCTCTAAAATGATTAAATTTAGGCAACTATTCCCTAGTCGTTTAGGTTATTCTATGCAATAGTAAGGAAAAGATTGTCTTAATAGTTACGAAATCATTTCACTCTCTCCCTTTATTTAATTTCGTTGTTTTCTCCGTGGACGATACTATTTGTTACAATTACCACGATTGTAATTTCGATTTCGGTCTTTTTAAAGTGGTTAAATGTGCTGAAAATACAGCAGCTTTCCATAAAACATATAAAATGGATTTAAGCCTACGTTCATTTCATTAACGTTGATTATTGCTGTGTTGTCAGTACCTTTAACCACTAGAAAATGACCGTAGGTGGAAATTACAATAGTGGAAATCATAGTAAATTGTACAGTGGATGGTGAATGTGATGTCATTAAACAAATTCTACGGCACTGCCATCCCACAACAAATACAACTGTGAACTTTTGTCGTTTGTTTCGGTGGTATGGAAGCCAGGAAGAAATGCGAGACCGCAGAGCAGCTTACGACTTCTCAAAGATTACGTCTGGAAAACTTATTCGTTTTGTGTGAAAAATATTAGCAGGTAACATGAAGCGGGCCAAAGAAATGTACATCTACATCTGCATCTGCATAGTATTCCACAACCCACCGTACGGTCAGTAGCGGAGGGTACTTGTACCACTACTAATCACTTCCTGTTCTACTCGCAAATAGATCTAGGCAAAAGCGATTATCTACACAATGACGAGCCAAAACGTTATGACCACCTACTTAATAGCTTTTCTGTCTGTCTCGGAACGAAAGACATAATCGATTCTGCGTATCAGGTCATTTTATTCTCGTAAATAACAGGTAGCTGATTTATGTACGCGGTGATGGCGGGTTCCTTAGGATTTATATCAGGCGAATCTACTCGCAGAGACATCAACGTAAGTTCACTTCAATGCTGCTCAAACCACCGTAGCACGGTTCTGGCTCCGAGTCACGGGCAGTCATACTGTCGAAAGATGACGTCGTCGTCGGGGAAGACATCAAGCATGAAGGGCTGCAGGTGGTTCGTAGCTGGCAGCGTGTCTTCGGTCACTACCACAGGTCGTACGCAAGAGCAGGAGAATGTCCCCCATAGCTTAATACTGCTCCCATCGGCCTGCGTCCGTGGCGCGCTCCACATTTCGAGCCGCCCTTCAGCACGATGACGGCGTTTGTGGAGATGACCATTGACCTAGTCTAGCAAAAACGTGATTCACCCGAAGAGCCGACATGTTTCTGTTGATGGGCCATCGAATCCCGATGGCCCCGTGCTCACTGCAAGCGTAATCGACGACCCCTTTGGGTCAACATGTGAACACGTAGGGGTGGACTGCAGCGGAGATCCATTTTCATCAATGTAAGATGGACGATGTGCTTCGAAACACCTGTGCGTGCACCAGCACTGTGCTCTTTCGGCGGAGATGCCACGGATCGCCACCTATCCTACTTTACACATCAGACAATCCACCGAACCCCACGTTTTTTGAAGAGTCGCGGACGTCCAACCATTTAGCACCTAGTGGTAGTTTCGCTGTCCTACCTCTTTTTCCGTAGACTCTCACGACAGTCGCAAGTGAACAGTCAAGCAGCTTCGCCGTCTTCGAGATACACGTTCACAGGCTCTGCGTAATAATAAAGTGCCGTTTGTCTAAGTCGCTTATCTCAGCGGATATCCCATTTGCAGCCCATATCTTGGCTAGGGTGGTCTCCCGTCTGTGTCTGCTCCGTTTACATACTTTTGTTACCGCGTCACGTGCCCGCAACGACACCAGGCGCCATCGTACGTAGCAGAGGGCAGTGGTCGTAACGTCCTGGCTGCTCACTGTATACACCCGCACGAGCCCTGCTCTCTCTGACCTGATCTTACGCGAAATGCACGTGGGAGGCAGTCAGCTTCAAATGCCGGTCATCTAGCTTACTCAGAGTGTCCCTTGAGAAGAAAGTCGCCTTGCCTCCAGGAATTCCTATCTGATTAATTAAAACTTCTGGGCTGAAGTGCCGCGGTCCATATATTAAAAAACTACTTCTCCTTCCTGACGTTTCGTTGCTTACTGCGGGCAACATCTTCCGAGGTGAGTCGGCGACTGGCTGCTAGGCTCGCTCGCTCGCTGTAAAACACTGGCGACATATGCCAGGCGTAGAGGCAGTGTAGGCAGCGGAGCTGCTGTTCCTGCGCTGACCTGTGGTGTTGGCAGTGGGGCCTGTCTTGACGAGCCGTCCTCAGTGAGCGTCCCTGGTTATACAGACGCTCGTCCTATCGTCATCGGAACTGCGGGAGAGGACTACTCCCTCAATAGGTCGGGCCAGCGTGTTGTCGGCCTCTGGTGGACCTGCTGGCCCAGCCCACGAATCAGACGGCTGCGCCGGCCGAAGTGGCCGTGCGGTTAAAGGCGCTGCAGTCTGGAACCGCAAGACCGCTACGGTCGCAGGTTAGAATCCTGCCTCGGGCAAGGATGTTTGTGATGTCCTTAGGTTAGTTAGGTTTAACTAGTTCTAAGTTCTAGGGGACTAATGACCTCAGCAGTTGAGTCCCATAGTGCTCAGAGCCATTTCAGACGGCTGTCGGAGTGTTGTGCGTTGTTTTAGAACACCCTGGCGATTTCCAGGAAGCGATCCCGCAGGAAAGGGATGCCTGCTTCTTCACGGAGCAGCCTCGTGGGGTAGCGAGACGGCTTGTGGAGCGCAAATCGCAGCGCCCTATTCTGGACGCGTTGAGCGTCGCGATGTGCGCCCTGCTGCGTTACCCCACTCCACGGCCGCATATTCCAGAACCGGCCGTACCGAGGCCAGGTACATGGAGAGGCCGTGGAGTGGAGGTAGTGCAGACGAGGGGTTGAGCAGCGGGTACAGCGCACGTAGTCTCCCCACTGCTTTCCCTCTGACGTCGCGGACGTGGGGCAGCCAAGTCAAGTGCCTGTCCAGTGTGAGCCCGAGATATTTGCCAGTCCGCAACCGTGGGATGGGGCCCCCCACGATCGTGACCGGCGGCCGGTCATGAAGTAGCCTCTTTCTTCTGAAGACGACAGCCTGGCTCTTCTCAACGTTGTACTTTGGGCGCCACTTCGTGGACCAGGCGCCCAGGACGTCGCATCCGAGCTGGAGGCGGCGGCGCATCTCGGCCGCATTCGTGCTGCGGGTGAACAACGCAGTGTCGTCAGCATAAAGCGCTAACTCCACGCGTGCCACCCGCGGTGCGTCGGCTGTGTAGAGGGAGTACGGCAGGGGGCCGAGAACCGACCCCTGCGGCACTGCCGCCCGAATCTGCCGGTCGGTGGAGGTGCCACCGTCTGCGCGGACGTGGAATGTGCGGCCCGATAGATACGAGCGCCGTAGGACCATGTGCGACGTCGCTACCCCGTCTACAAAAAGTTTGTACACGAGGCCGTCGTGCCACACGCAGTCGAAGGCCTCGGAGACGTCGAGAAGCACCGCCCCTAGGTACTGCCGCGTCTCCAGCGCTCGCGTCGCCTACTCCACGAGGCGCAACAGCTGTTGGGAGGTCGAGTGGCCGCTCCGGAAGCCGAACTGTTCCTCGGGGATGAGCTGCTGCTCCGTCACGTGGCATAGCAGCCGTTCCACCCACAACCTCTCAAAGACTTTTGAGAAGGACGGGAGCAGGTTGATCGGCCGGTAGTTCACTGCCTGACGTGGGTCCTTGCCGCTCTTGGGGATGGCCTCATCTATGCCGCGGAAGTTGCGGCGGTCGCTCGGCATAGAGGCACCGATGACGTCCGTGTGGAAGACCACTGGAAGGTTATCGGACGACACGGCGCATCTAACAGTGGCAGACTTGGAGTGCCCGACACCTTCCAGTACGGCGACGTCGAGCACGTCATGCTGGCCGCGATGGGAGAAGGCGGCGTGGTCGTAGGGCCCCAGTACTATCGCGCCGTGCCGTTGTGTGGCAGAAGGAGGCGGCGGCCGCTGGCGTCGGTGATTCGGGAGTTCCATTGCGTGTGCTCGGCGTTGAAGTCGCCCGCAATGAAGATCTTCCCGCGCAACGCCAGCAGGGAGTCGAAGTCGGCCTCCTGGAGCAGTACCCTCGGCGGCGTATAGGCCGCAACGAAGGTGATAACCCCCGCCGCAGTGGTGACAGCCACCCCAGTGGCCTCCACCGCGTTGAGGGGCGGTAGCTGGACTTCGTGATGTTTGAGGGACGCCTCGACTTAAGGCCTGGCCAGACAGAATGCGACCTGGCCGTCCGGCCTGTGGCCATGAACCGCGACGGGCAGGCCGCACTGTTGAATCGCTCGTTACTGTATGGCGGCGGTCACACAGAGTGCGGCTCTGACGCACCCGCACGCGGCCTGCCGCACCGGCCGCCGCCGGGTTGTCACAGATTACAGATTCGCCGCAAGCCGGAGCGGCTGCTTGCCTCTGTTGGCGCACTCAACTGCTCTGCTGTCACACTGGAAGCAGCGGCGTGAGGCGGTTTTTGACTTGCAGCTCGTAGTGCATGCACACAGAAAGACTTATAGAAGAGGTGAGAGAATACAACTTTTTGTGTGATACACGCGATCCTGATTTGGAGGTAGAATACTTTTGTCCTCGATATACTCTTGATAGAAGGCTGAATTCTCAGAAATAGTGTTGTCACTGTGACGTCCATAACTTCCATTATCAACTGCTGTAAACTCCGTAGTATGGATCAACGATCGCCAGGAGAACTAGCTAAAAGAACTGTTTGTAACAGAAGAACTGGGATCCACTCTCCTTCGGGCATTTTAACCTGATTAGGCTTTCCGTCTATGCTTCCTAGGAAGTCTGGAAACCCCCAAAGTTCTAGAAATCCTTTTTCAGATTTCTTCTATATCTCTGTTGTAGGAGTAGGTAAATTCTTGGGCTGTAGAACAGTCCATATTGCCTGTCACACTTGTTTCACAATATCTGCGACTGTTGAACGTGCTAACCGAAAGGAAAAAGCTTTGGTCTGGTGACTGTCGCCTGTAGTCAAGTATCTAGAAAAGATTAAAATCTGTTATGCCGACGGAACGAATGGATAAATTGCCGACCAAATATATGTTTGTTTAAATTCAATGACAATGTTATGAATACAATGAAACAAAACAATCTATTAAGTAGAAAATTCTCTTTAGCGGGACATAAGGAACTAGATGATACTATAGTTTGCTGTATTTGTAAACACTGCAGATAAACTTATTACTCCACTCGTAACGACGTTGTGGGATAGCACTTTCTTCCGCCGAGTCTTTCATATGATACAGCAAAACTGAAATGGAATAATTTATATGACTTCTATTTGAAGAGCCGGCCGGAGTGTCTGAGCGGTTCTAGGCGCTACAGTCTGGAACCGCGCGACCGCTACGGTCGCAGGTTCGAATCCTGCCTCTGGCATGGATGTGTGTGATGACCTTAGGTTAGTTAGGTTTAAGTAGTTCTAAGTTCTAGGGGACTGATGACCTGAGAAGTTAAGTCTCATAGTGCTCAGAGCCATTTGGACCATTTGAACTATTTGAAGCACAAAGAGGCCACAAACGGTAAAACTTACCTCAAACAATTGGCTACTCTGTGCCTTGTATGGCTTTGAGCACTATGCGACTTAACTTCTGAGGTCATCAGTCGCCTAGAACTTAGAACTAATTAAACCTAACTAATTTAAGAACATCACACACAGCCATGCACGAGGCAGGATTCGAACCTGCGACCGTAGCAGTCGCTCGGCTCCAGACTGTAGCGCCTAGAACAGCACAGCCACTCTGGCCGGCTGTGCCTTGTATTAATTGGCTGTCTCCAGTTCGTTGTACACTTCTCGGTGCTACCTTTTTATCAGACGATGCATTGCCTCGAAACATTCTCGCGACGTACGAAAATATTTGAAGAACCTATCTTCGTCTGACTCTAGATCAATACACAGACGATGGTATTCTCCTCAGCTTTCTATCTTGCTATTAAGGACGTGCACCCAACATCTCTTCTTGGTGCCATTTCGTATCGTTAGTGCGAGCTACTCATTTCTGCAATTAAAAAAAAAATGAATTCGCACAAAGATAACGTGTCCCGCGTGAAGATTCCAAATCGTCTAACGCCAAGACAATCGCGCTACACATTTAAGCTTAATAATGGGGTTCGGCCCCTTCCACAGTGTAACAGCTGACGCATCAAGAGTCGCTGCGGCCGGCCGTTGCCTGTGTGGCGTCCCTGGCCGCTGGCGGGTCCGGCCTACCGCTGCGCCGTCCGTCGCAGCGGCAGGCCGGATTCTGTCTGGCCAGGCCTTTAGATGGCCGACCCGCCATCGCGGGTCAACCTGTCAGTGCGGTAGGCGCCTCGACACGAATTCCCGGCTTCAGGAATGTCTCGCACACGAGGCAAATGTCAATTGCCTCGTCGCGCAAGAGCGCCCTGAATTGCCCTTGGTGGGCGACCGAGCTGTTCGCGTGGAAGGCGCGAACGGTGAGGCCACGGATGTGGCGGTTATCCGTGGCGGGGAGAAGCAGCAACACCAGCCTGGAGGGCCTCGTGACCGCTGTGACGAGCACCGGGAGTTGCTCGAGCAGCTGGCTCAACGACCGCAAAAGCGATCGGAGATCAGCTGCGTCGGGACCCGAGGGGGCGGCGTGGGCCGCTGGGGCGGCCTCCGCTACGGGGCGGCTCGTTGCGACCGCCCCGTAGAAGCCGACTGCCGTGGAACATCAGCAGCCAGTCGCAGTAGCGACGCAGCACGGGTTGCCGGCTGCTGCCGCGAGCCGGCGACGCCTGAGTGGGGCGGCAGCCCGCTCGTCAGGCGTGGCTGCCGCGGTTGCGACTCGCCCGGGCGAAGTCGCAGGCGGCGCAGTCGGCTGCTTCCGCTCGCCAGCTTCCTGCTCCGTTCGCTGGGCGGAGGAGGCAGACGGTCCGCCCTCGGTGGCGGTAGCAACGCTGGTGGACGGGTGCACTTTACGAGAAGGAGCAGCCACGCCCCGTTGCTGGTTTCCGCACCGTTTGGAGGCCGAACAGCCTCTGTAACTGGCAACGTGCGGCCCTCCGTAGTTGCAGCACGTCGGTTTTATTTCTCGGGCGAGCCCGCAGGATTTGCTCTCGTGCTGTCCCGCGCACTTTACGCAGCGGGGAGCACGGAGAAGTAGCGGGAGACGTGGTCCAGCCTCTGGCACGAGAAGCACTGGGCCCTCTCGCCTTTGGCCCCAAGCGATTCCACAGCGACCGCGACACGGCCGACCCGCTGCACCTGGAAAAACTTCCGGTTTTCCAGGTTGTCAACGAGGACAACCTGAAAGAGCGGCATGTCTCGGTGAGTTCGAGGGGACTTCATCAGGCCGGTAGACCGGATCCCAAAGCCCATGTCCTCAAGCTCCTCTCGGAGGTAGTCCGCGCCAAACTTGAGGGGGAGGTGGCGGCAAACCACCTTCAGAACTTTGGGCGGCTCGGAAGCGTGCGTGTAGCACGGGAGGCCATCCTTGCAGGTGGTGTCCATTACCGTGCGGTACTCTTAACTGGACGTCACTCTGACCTTGTAGAGGTCATGGCCGGCGGCCTTGACAGTAGTCGACGTGGCCACCCTGTCAAGTTTCTGCTGGAAATCCTTGTAGACGCCGTCCCATTGGACGACGATAGGCGGCGGGGCGGCAAGGGCGGCAGCTTCTTCTGGGGCGTCGCCAGAGGCGCGTCGCCGTCCTCCGGCGCGTCTACGCCGGCGCCCGCAAACGCGTCGGCGGTCGGCAGCGGCTGCGTTTGCTGCAGCGCAGCAGCCCTGGCGGTGAGCCGCCTGGGTGGGGCAACAGAGCCGTCCGCATCGGGCTGCCGGGAGGCGGCAGGTGAACGAGGGGGCCGCTGCGTCTTCGCTGTCGGTCCCGGCTTGGCGGTGCTCCGGGAGGCGCCCGAGACCGTGGAGGCGCGGCAGGCCCTGGATGCCTTATTCCGCGGCCTCGCGGTGTCGGAGGTCAGGGAGGTATTGTCGGAATCGTCGTGCGTCACAGCCCGGTGCTTTCTGGGCTCGCGGGCACCGTCAGGGTCGATGTCGCGACGCTCTGCCTCGGCAATCGCCTCAGCAAGATTTGCGTCCGGCAGTTGGATGGCGTCCATCTCGGTGGCCTCTGCAGCAGACTGAGCCTCAGTCCAGACTGCGGGGTTTCCCCTAGCGAAGGACGGGGACCAACTAGCTTAGCCACGGGCTCCTCCTGTGTCTCTGGGGCCAGAGGGGCAACCGGGGGCACATCGACCTCTCGAATGGTCGAGTCGATTGGCGCAACACCTGCCGAGGCCACAGCCGCCGGGCCCGGAAACTCTTGCAGTGCTGCCGGCGAGGCTCTCGGTGGCACACCCGACTCTTGCTGCCTCGTGTGCGGTAGTGCAGCAGCCTTCAGAATCGTACAGAAGGCGAGTATGGCCGCTTCATCGTGTTCTTGGCCAACGTAGGAGCCCCCGTGAGCGAGCTTGTTCATAAGAATGAACGCTCGGTCACGAGAGTGCAAGTCAGAAGTAAAAGAGTCATCCTTAGCGTAGTCAGGAGTCGGTAGCCGGTTCGTCACAGGTGGGGGGCCGGACGGGGCCGCCACCGGGATCAGCTCAGTCGCCTGAGCTGGCCCCGACGGGCGACGATCCGCCACACCCTTCGCATGGAGAGACACCTCTCTCATCGACATCTCGAGCACGACTCGAGTGCGTGTGTAAGCGCGTGCGTCGTGCGTGCGTCGTGTGGCTGCAAGGCGCTGGAGGTCCCGCTTATATAAGCTCTGAGATAGCGCCATCACTCATCACGTGCTTTCGACTTTAAAACTATCTCTGGCTACTGCCATCTCTCTCGATTACAGGTAATCGATTGTCACTTCGTTGGTGCAAAGTCGACCGCCATATATTGTCTAGTTTTAATCCTTCTTCTTTTTTATTAAAATTATTTTCGTGGTTGTACATCTTTATAGCCTCTCTATACATGCGGGTATAATAATGTGAGGTCCCAGCTATCACGCTTGTCTCAATAAATTTTATTTCGTGTTCACCGTCTTTGAAAACGTGTTCCGCTACAGCTGATTTGTCAGTTTGACCCAGTCTACAGTTCCTTTCGTGTTCCGTTAGGCGGGTATTAACACTCCTTTCAGTTGTTCCAGTGTAAACCATGCCACAGCTACACGGAATTATCATCCTAGGCAGAAGAGAATCCCGATTTCAGTTGGTAAGAGCTCATGGTAGTGTTCGAGTGTGGTACAGACGCTACGAATCCTTGGACCAAAGGTGTCAACAAGACACAGTGTCGGCTCTTGGTGGTTCCATAATAGTGTGGAGTGTGTTTACATGGAATCGACTGGCTACTCTGTTATGTTCGGCTACTTGGAAAACATTAGCAGCTTTTCATAAACTTGATGTTCCCAAACAGCTATGTAATTTTTATGGTTGACAATACGCCATGTCAGCGGGTGACAGTAGTTTGTGATTCGTTTGGAGAACATTCTGGACAATTGAAGCTAACGATCTGCCCAACCAGATAGCCCGACATGAACTGCATCGAACACTTATGGTATATAATCGAGAGATCAGTTCGTGCACAAAACCCTGCATCGGCAACACTTTCGCAATTGTAGGCGGCTATAGAGTTAGCATGGCTCTTTCTGCTGGGGACCTCCAACAACTTGTTGAGTAGGTGCTACGTTGAGTTGCTGCACTACGCCGAAGCAAAAGAGCTCCGACACGATATTAGGAGGTACGCCATGACTGAAAGTCGCTTGCTCGCGTCCGTCTATATAGGCAGGCTAGTCTCAGGAAATTCTGTGGTGCTTTTTACCCGATTTTTGCTTACAGATACGCTGATTCGTGAGGAAGGTTTTTGCATGTAGTTTATATACATTTCGTACATGCTGTCTGAATTAGGACGAATTGAAATTAAATTGTGAAAACGATACCATTGTCTTCTACCAAACAGCGGCCGTAACCAGAGAGAGCAGCAATGTCTCGTGAACAGTAAGCAGGGCCTAATTCGTAATATCTCATGTGGTGGCGTAGCGAGCGGTAGAAGCTGTGACTGGAAGCCCAAAGGTTGTGTGATCAAATCCCGAAAGAGGTTCCTTTTTCCACTCTGTCTCTTAACCTAGTATCACCTTCCAACTATCTGGCGATACCCATTTCGAAATATGACTAAAATTTCAATCTTCCAATGGCTGCTTGCCTCAGATTAGCAATCGCAGTTAGCACACTTAGTTCACTGCAGATTCATTGAACAACGGGCAGTGAGTTACTCAGCTCTGAAATATCGTAATAAATATGGGCAATCACGACAAGATAACCACTCCATCATCAGGCTGTGGTGGGACACTTACATTTTGAAATAATGAAGTACTTTTAACCAATAAATCCCCTCCAATAATTTGAGAACAACTGCGTTGCGAAGAAAACATGCGAATTCAAAATATGTGATGTTTTATTTTATTTTATTTTCTACGAGTATAATTTTTTCCAAAAAAAACTTTGCTTCGTTGACTAGCTAAAACCGATACGGGTATTTTTCGGTACTTGTTTGGCCTTGGTCATATTAAATGCTTTTATTTTTTACTAATAACCGGGTAGAAGCAATCGAAATATCAATTAGCCATTGCAGCAACGCTAAAACTGTCTGTTTTTAAATAAAACTTTTTTTAAGGAACGAGTGTTTTTATTAGTAAAATTAGCATTGGTTTGAAATATTGTGTTATAATAGAAAATGGGAAAAAGAATCACTTCTATGTTAATAACAATACCGACAGAAACGGGCGACAAACGAATAGTACAAGAATCGGTGTACCTCTGCTGGGTCAGTAATGTACTGTTACCATGTGGCGTGGCCACTTAGTTGGTATGCGTGTGCATGCTGTGTGTGAGACTTGCGCTATCTGGTCTATATGGCAGTTTCTCACTGTCATCGTTGGTCATCACTTGTATTACAGAATGGAGCCATTCCTCGTCTGACGTATTTTACGAAGTCCATTTGCTTTAAAAGATTAAAAATGGGAGAAGCCACAACAAACTTGCGACATCACATAAGGGGAAAACTTGGGGCTTAACAGTTCACTCATAATTTAAAATAAAACCACAAAGCAACTCATCTACTGCATGTGTACACAACAAGCCTTATTTGCTTTTAACAATTGAAAACGGACAAATTAACACGAAAAATAGAGTTCTTCGACCTCAGTTTTCACCCTATAGCGCTGACTGTTTGCAATGCCCAAATAGTAGTACGATCCACTATTACAACACGATTTTAGAGCAGAGTTACAAAAATCTCCAATCAATAAGAGAACACTTGGGATTTTTTGAAGTAGCCAACCACTTTTCGAGAAAAGCGGCGAACCGTGCATGGACTAAGTCTTTTTTTGTTTGCCTATTAGCTCAGTATTGTTATTCTTTGTTTTTTGAAACTGAGGGATAGAAAATTTTTCAATCTTTGTTCGATTTCCATCCTTATTTACAGAACATAATTGGAACAAAAAACCAAAAATCGGATATTTCTTAAACCAGTTATTTTTAACGATGTTCACAGTCCAGATAAACTGACCTTGAAAAAAAAAACGATGTAACCGAAAATCAGTCGTTTCAGCAAAATAACCGCCATCGTTACCGTCAGCTCTCTGCTTTTCTTGAATCAAACACAGATATGAACGCAGTTCTCTATGCGGTATAGAGAGTCCACGACAAACAACTGCGGCAATGAGCCTCGGCAGTGCGTCACATTGCGTGCTAAGCTTCACAAGGGAAGTGCTGTAACACAAAATAAACAACCTTATTTCGCCAGTACCTCATCTCCTTCCTTCCAAACTTCACAGACGTTCTCCTTGGAAGAAAGTATACCTCGGAGACATTGCTTAGCCAAAGCCTGGAGGATGTTTACGTAATGATGTTGCACTCTGCAGCGGAGTGTGCGCCGATATGTAACTTCGTGGCAAGTTAAAACTGTGTGCCTGAACGAGGCTCGAACCTGGGACCTTCGCCCTTCACGCACAAGCGCTCTACCAACTGAGCTACTCAATTACGAGTCATGGCCAATCGTCTCTGTTGGTAGAGCACTTGCCCGTGGAAGGTAAGGGCCTCAGGTTCCAGTCTCGCTCCAGCACACAGTTTTAACCTGCCAGGAAGTTACATATCAGTGCACGCTCCGCCTCAGGGTGAAAATTCATCCCATGAACCATGGATCTTGCCGTTGGTGGGGAGGCTTGCGTGCCTCAGCGATACAGATGGCCGTACCGTATGCAACCATAACGGAGGGGCATCTGTTGAAAGGCCAAACAAACGTGTGATTCCCGAAGAGTGGCAGCAGCCTTTCCAGTAGTTGCAGGGGCAAAAATCTGGATGATTGACTGATCTGGCCTTGTAACACTAACCAAAACGGCCTTGCTGTGCTGGTACTGCGAACGGCCGTAATTTTTCCCGAGGGTATGCAGCTTTACTGTATGGTTAAATGATGATGGCGCCCTCTTGGGTAAAATATTCCGGAGGTAAAATAGTCCCCCATTCGGATCTCCGGGCGGGGACTACTCAGGAGGACGTCGTTATCAGGAGAAAGAAAACTGGCGTTCTACGGATCGGAGCGTGGAATGTCAGGTCCCTTAATCGGGCAGGTAGGTTAGAAAATTTAAAAAAGGAAATGGATAGGTTAAAATTGGTTATAGTGGGAATTAGTGAAGATCGCTGGCAGGAGGAACAAGACTTTTGGTCAGGCGAATACAGGGTTATAAATGCAAAATAAAATAGGGGTAATGCAGGAGTAGGTTTAATTATGAATTGAAAAATAGGAGTGCGGGCAAGCTACTACAAACAGCATAGTCAACGCATTATTGTGGCCAAGATAGACACGAAGCCCACGCCTACCACAGTAGTACAAGTTTATATGCCAACTAGCTCCGCAGATGACGAAGAAATTGAAGAAATGTATGATGAAATAAAAGAAATTATTCAGAGAGTGAAGGGAGATGAAAATTTAATACTCATGGGTGACGGTAATTCGGTAGTAGGAAAAGGGAGAGAAGGAAACGTAGTAGGTGAATATGGATTGGGGGGAAGAAATGAAAGAGGAAGCCGCCTGGTAGAATTTTGCTCAGAGCACAACATAATCATAGCTAACACTTGGTTCAAGAATCATAAAAGAAGGTTGTATACATGGAAGAAGCCTGGAGATACTGACAGGTATCAGGTAGACTATGTAATGGTAGATTTAGGAACCAGGTTTTAAATTGTAAGACATTTCCAGGGGCATATGTGGACTCTGAGCACAATCTATTGGTTATGAACTTTAGATTAAAACTGAAGAAACTGCAAAAAGGTGAGAAGTTAAGGAGATGGGACCTGGATAAACTGAAAGAACCAGAGGTTGTACAGAGTTTCAAGGAGATCATAAGGGAACAATTCACAGGAATAGGGGAAGGAAATACAGTAGAAGAAGAATAGGTAGGTTTGAGGGATGAAGTAGTGAAGGCAGCAGAGGATAAAATAGGTAGAAAGACAAGGGCTGCTAGAAATCCTTGGGTAACAGAAGAAATATTGAACTTAATTGATGAAAGGAGAAAATATAAAAATGCAGTAAATGAAGCAGGCAAAAAGGAATAGAAACGTCTCAAAAATGAGATCGTCAGGAAGTGCAAAATGGCTAAGCAGGGATGGCTAGAGGACAAATGTAAGGATGTAGAGGATTGTCTCACCAGGGGTAAGATAGGTACTGCCTACAGGAAAATTAAAGAGACCTTTGGACAAAAGAGAACCACTTGTACGAATATCAAGAGCTCAGATGGAAACCCAATTCTAAGCAAAGAGGGGAAACCAGAAACGTGGAAGGAGTATATGGAGGGTCTATGCAAGGGCGATGTACTTGTGGACAATATTATGGAAATGGAAGAGGATGTAGATGAAGATTAATTGGGAGATACGATACTGCGTGAAGAGTTTGGTTCAAATGGCTCTGAGCACTATGGGACTCAACTTCTGAGGTCATTAGTCCCCTAGAACTTAGAACTAGTTAAACCTAACTAACCTAAGGACATCACACACATCCATGCCCGATGCAGGATTCGAACCTGCGACCGTAGCGGTCTCGCGGTTCCAGACTGCAGCGCCTAGAACCGCACGGCGTGAAGAGTTTGACAGAGCACTGAAAGATCTAAGTCGAAACAAGGCCCTGGGAGTAGATAACATTCCATTAGAACTACTGACAGCCTTGGGAGAGCCAGTCCTGACAAAACTCTATCATCTGGTGAGCAAGATATATGACACAGGCGAAATACCCTCAGACTTCAAGAAGAATATAATAATTCCAATCCCAAATAAAGCAGGTGTTGACAGATGTGAAATAAGTCATAGCTGCAAAATACTAACGCGAATTCTTTAGAGACGAATGGAAAACCTAGTAGAAGCCGACCTCGGGGAAGATCAGTTTGGATTCCGTAGAAATATTGGAACACGTGAGGCAATACTGACCCAACGACTTATCTTAGAAGCTGGATTAAGGAAAGACAAAGCCACGTTTTTAGCATTTGGAGACTTAGAGATAGCTTTTGACAATGTTGACTGGAACACTCTCTTTCAAATTCTAAAGGTGGCAGGGGTAAAATACAGGGAGCGAAAGGCTATTTACAATTTGTACAGAAACCAGATGGCAGTTATAAGAGTCGAGGGACATGAAAGGGAAGCAGTGGTTGGGAAGGGAGTGAGACAGGGTTGTAGCCCCTCACCGATGTTATTGAATCTGTATATCGAGCAAGCAGTGAAGGAAACAATAGAAAAATTCCGTATAGGTATTAAAATCCATGGAGAAGAAATAAAAACCTTGAGGTTTGAATCTGTATATTGAGCAAGCAGTGAAGGAAACAATAGAAAAATTCCGTATGGGTATTAAAATCCATGGAGAAGAAATAAAAACCTTGAGGTTTGTCGATGACATTGTAGTTCTGTCAGAGACAGCAAAGGACCTGGAAGAGCAGTTGAACGGAATAGATAGTGTCTTGAAGGGAGGATATAAGATGAACATCAACAAAAGCAAATCGAGTATAATGGAATGTAGCCGAATTAAGGCGGGTGATGCTGAGGGAATTAGATTAGGAAGTGAGGCACTTAAAGTAGTAAAGGAGTTTTGTTATTTGAGGAGCAAAATAACTGATGATGGTCGAAGTAGAGAGGATATAAAATGTAGACTGGCAATGGCAAGGAAAGCGTTTCTGAAGAAGAGAAATTTGTTAACATCGAGTATGGATTTAAGTGTCAGGAAGTCGTTTCTGAAAGAACTTGTATGGATTGTAGCCATGTACGGAAGTGAAACATGGACGATAAACAGTTTGGACAAGAAGAGAATATAAGCTTTTGAAACGTGGTGCTACAGAAGAATGCTGAAGGTTAGATGGGTAGATCGCATAACTAATGATTAGGTATTGAATAGGATTGGGGAGAAGAGAAATTTGTGGCACAACTTGACTAGAAGAAGGTATCGGTTGGTAGGACATGTTCTGAGGCATCAAGGGATCACCAAATTAGTATTGGAGGGCAGCGTGGGGATTAAAAATTGTAGAGGGAGACCAAGAGATGAATACACTAAGCAGATTCAGAAGGATGTAGGCTGCAGTAGGTACTGGGAGATGAAGAAGCTTGTACAGGATAGAGTAGCATGGAGAGCTGCAGCAAACCAGTCTAAGGACTGAAGACCACAAAAACAACAACAAACGAGTTAAACTTGTATTGTCATTTTTTGCGTGGTTTATTATTATTATTATTATTATTATTTATTTGTTAATTTGTGCCACCTCTGCTAGCCTCTGATACAAATTGAAGCATTCACACACACATACACCGATGATTCGCATACAGTTTCTACATTCGTTGTAAACATATTTCTAAAATCACATTCTGCTCCCATTATTGCCATGAGATATCACTCCAACCGCCAGTTCAATATGGAACACGTAGCATCCATGCCTCCTGTCAACTTTCCTGTCGTGTGCCACTTACATCGCATAAGTTATATGTCATCATCAGTTATCTGCTATATTAGCAGGTCCTTTGCCTCTCCATTTTCTGCGATCCATTGCTTCCTTCTTAAGGCTGCTGTATGTTGTACCGTCCATCATGTCATCCCGTATCTGGAATCTCTTCCTTCCTCGCTTCCTTTTCCCTTCTACATAACCTTCTAAAACTGTTTTTATCAGTCCGTCATTCTTTCTTAATATATGCCCAATCCAATTTCTTTTTCTTCTCTTTATTACATCTAGTAACTGCCTTTTCTCTCCCACTCTTCTCAGTACCTCTTCATTTTTTACTCTGTCCATCCAACTTATTCTTTCCATCTTCCGCCATGTCCAGATCTCAAAAGCCTCCAGCCTTTCTCTGTCTTTTGTCCTCATAGTTCATGTTTCAGCGTCATATAGAAGAACACTCCATATAAGACATTTTATGAGTCTCTTTCTGAGTTCTCTGTCCATACCGCTGCAGAAGATTCTCCTTTTCTTATAAAACGCCTCTTTTGCCATTGCTATCCTTGTTTTAATTTCTGTGGTGCACTTCCAGTCGGTGTCTATCCTGCTTCCAAGATACTTAAAATTTTGCACCTGTTCTAGTGTTTCTCCATTCAGCACAATTTTTATTTCCTTATTTCCTCCTATTGCCAGTACTTTTGTGTTATTTGTGTTAATTTTCATTCCATATTTTTTCCGTTAGTTGCAATGGTGTCCACCAAATCCTGTAATTCTTTTTCCCCTGTGGCTAGAAGGACCATGTCATCAACAAATCTCAAGGACCCTACTCTTCTTCCTCCAATTTCTGCTCCTTTGTCATCTAATGAGCATTGGTCAATCATATTTTCCAAGTACAGGTTGAAAAGAGTAGGTGATAAACAGCATCCTTGTCTTACTCCTTTCCCTAGTCTGATCCAGTTTGCACTTTCTCTTCTCACTTTAACTGAGACTTTTTGATTAAGATACAATGAGTTTATAAGTCTTCTGGTTTTCCAGTCCACTCTCTTTTCCCTCATAATAGTCGCCAGCTTGTCCTAAACCACATTGTCAAATGCCTTTTCTAAATCGATGAAGCACATGTATACGTCTCTTCCTTTTTCAATAAACCTTTCTCCCAAGATTCGTAGGAGCCCTATTGCATCTCTGGTGCCCGTATTCCGTCTAAAGCCAAACTGCTCCTCGCCGAGATTCTCCTCTATTGCTTTTTCAAGTCTTTTATTAATTATTCTTAACATCACTTTGGCTGCATGTGAAATGAGGCTGATTGTCCTGTGCTCGCTGCATTTCTTGGTTCCTTGTTTTTTCGGTAATGGAATCATTACTGTTGTCAATAATTCCTCAGGCCATTCACCACTGTCATATATTTTATTACATAACCTCAATATTTCTCTTATTCCATTGTGGTTCAAGCATTTTAGTATTTCTCCCGGTATTGTATCTGTACCTACTGCTTTGCCATTTTTCATTGCAGCAATGGCAGACTTTACTTCTTCCATTATGATGGTCGGTCCTTTCTCTTCATCACTTACACTGTTGTGTGATTCAAGTTCCAGAGTTTCTGGTTTGCTATTTGTGTCATATAGCTCTTTTATATATTCTTCCCATCTCTGGAGGACATCATCAGGATCTTTATACACTACCACTTCGTCTTTACTCAAAATTTCCATAGTAGCACTTCCTGCTCTGTTTTGTTCCCATGTCATAGTCTTTACTCTGTTGTATTGTAAGTCGTATCTTCCCTTCCTGTCCAGTTCTTCAATTTCATCACATTCCTCTTTTAGCCATGTTTTCCTAGCCTGCTCTGTTTCTCTTCGCAGTTCGTTATTTAACCTTCGGTATATCTTTCTTGCATCTTCAGTGTTCTTGTTTTTCAATTTTCTTCTCTCCTCCATCTTGGAAATCATTTCTTGTGTGACCCATGTTTTTTTTGACCTTTTCCCTTTTACATATCCCATATTTTGCTGTCCTGCTTTAATGATTCCTTCTTTCAGCATATTCCAGTACTCGTTGGCATTATCAGGTGCTTCTTTGTCTCGTAATGTGTTTAGAAAGTCCCGAGACAGCATTTCTGTAATTTGTTCTTTGTTGGACCTTATCTTCTCTAGATCCCATTTCTTCACCATTGTCGCCTTTTTCAGTTTTTTCATTCTTATCTCTATTTCTTCCATAAGTAAGTTGTGGTCACTATTAATATCTGCATCCGGTAATGTGTGCACCTTCTTGATTCCATTCCTGTATTTTTCTTCTACCAGTATAAAATCGATTTGGTTTCTATATTTATCCCCTGGTGATTTCCAAGTGTAGAGCCTCCTCTTATGGTTCTTGAACCATGTGTTTGCCACTATCAGCTGCCTTTCCCTGCAGAAGTCAATTAACCATTCACCTCTGTCATTTCTCTTTCCAGGACCATGACTGTCTACTATGTTTCCCTCTTTCCCTTCTCCCACAATGGCGTTCCAGTCTCCCATTACTGTTTTGCAGCACTTTTTATTTTCGTCCATTATTCTCTCTATTACATTGTACGTTTCCTCTACAATTTGGTCATCATGTTCTGAAGTTGGCATATACACCTGGACAATCAGTAAATCTTTTTGTGCTCCTTTCAGCGTTACACCAATAACCCGGTCATTTGCATAGTCTACATATTCCACACATTTAGCACATTCCTTTGTCATAATCATTCCTACTCCATTAATTCCTTTTACTTCTCCTCCTGAGTAGTAGAATACATATTCATCTGACTGCAACTCTCCATGTCCATTCCATCTTACCTCAGCAACTCCTACGAGGTCCATATGACTCTTTTCCATCTCTCTTTTAAGGTTTTCTAGTTTTTCTGCTTGTAGCAGAGTTCTGACATTCCAGGTACCAATTCTCGTTTTGATTTTTTGCCTCCTTTCAAGTTGTCCCCCCCGGAAATCCGAATGGGGTACTATTTTACCTCCGGACACTGATTTAACATGAGAGGAAGCCATTTTTTGTGCATAAAATGGAGACTGCATTATGCAGGGAAGATAATCTGCGGTGGTATTCCGTTGCCTTCCGCAGTTCTGAAGGCCGCCCCTAACATGGGATACAGACGCCTTTTGCAGCCGCCCGCTCCGACGATATTCAGTTAGTTAACGTTGTTCTCTGAAATTTATTCGTAACTCCACGCAGTAGCCCGCCAGCAAAATACACTACGCCACACAAGCTGTCTGACTGTACATACTTAATGCTACGTGTGCGTAGTCTGGCTGGGTCACTCGTGTGCAAGGGCGAATCAGAAAGCCTTTGCAACTATTTTCTATTAGCCAAAGTAAGGTACATTCAGGTAATGACAAACATACACTCCTGGAAATTGAAATAAGAACACCGTGAATTCATTGTCCCAGGAAGGGGAAACTTTATTGGCACATTCCTGGGGTCAGATACATCACATGATCACACTGACAGAACCACAGGCACATAGACACAGGCAACAGAGCATGCACAATGTCGGCACTAGTACAGTGTATATCCACCTTTCGCAGCAATGCAGGCTGCTATTCTCCCATGGAGTCGATCGTAGAGATGCTGGATGTAGTCCTGTGGAACGGCTTGCCATGCCATTTCCACCTGGCGCCTCAGTTGGACCAGCGTTCGTGCTGGACGTGCAGACCGCGTGAGACGACGCTTCATCCAGTCCCAAACATGCTCAATGGGAGACAGATCCGGAGAATTTGCTCGCCAGGGTAGTTGACTTACACCTTCTAGAGCACGTTGGGTGGCACGGGATACATGCGGACGTGCATTGTCCTGTTGGAACAGCAAGTTCCCTTGCCGGTCTAGGAATGGTAGAACGATGGGTTCGATGACGGTTTGGATGTACCGTGCACTATTCAGTGTCCCCTCGACGATCACCAGTGGTGTACGGCCAGTGTAGGAGATCGCTCCCCACACCATGATGCCGGGTGTTGGCCCTGTGTGCCTCGGTCGTATGCAGTCCTGATTGTGGCGCTCACCTGCACGGCGCCAAACACGCATGCGACCATCATTGGCACCAAGGCAGAAGCGACTCTCATCGCTGAAGACGACACGTCTCCATTCGTCCCTCCATTCACGCCTGTCGCGACACCACTGGAGGCGGGCTGCACGATGTTGGGGCGTGAGCGGAAGACGGCCTAACGGTGTGCGGGACCGTAGCCCAGCTTCATGGAGACGGTTGCGAATGGTCCTCGCCGATACCCCAGGAGCAACAGTGTCCCTAATTTGCTGGGAAGTGGCGGTGCGGTCCCCGACGGCACTGCGTAGGATCCTACGGTCTTGGCGTGCATCCGTGCGTCGCTGCGGTCCGGTCCCAGGTCGACGGGCACGTGCACCTTCCGCCGACCACTGGCGACAACATCGATGTACTGTGGAGACCTCACGCTTCACGTGTTGAGCAATTCGGTGGTACGTCCACCCGGCCTCCCGCATGCCCACTATACGCCCTCGCTCAAAGTCCGTCAACTGCACATACGGTTCACGTCCACGCTGTCGCGGCATACTACTAGCGTTAAAGACTGCGATGGAGCTCCGTATGCCACGGCAAACTGGCTGACACTGACGGCGGCGGTGCACAAATGCTGCGCAGCTAGCGCCATTCGACGGCCAACACCGCGGTTCCTGGTGTGTCCGCTGTGCCGTGCGTGTGATCATTGCTTGTACAGCCCTCTCGCAGTGTCCGGAGCAAGTATGGTGGGTCTGACACACCGGTGTCAATGTGTTCTTTTTTCCATTTCCAGGAGTGTATATCGAATTCTACAAACCTCACACCGTTTCACACATTTTTCCCATTGCAGCACTAAATTTGATGTGCCCCTCAAACAGAATTAGTCTGGCCGATTGCGGAACCACCTTCGGACTGCTGTCTTGGGTCATTGTTACTTCTGAATCGCTGTCCTGCCAGGGACTTCTTCAGTGGTGCTAAAACGTGGAAATCAGTGGGGGTGAGGTCTGGACTGTATGGTGGGTGGTCAGAAATGGCCGGAGCTTTTCGGCAGTTCTGATTGCCACATGTAGTCTCGCATTGTTGTGGAGCAGAATCACGTTGTCCACATCGAGAATCCCTCGACCTTCGCCTGACGGCAGCTCTCGGATGTGACAGTGTGGAGCAATAACTGTCGACATTGACGGTTGCATCTTGTGGCGTGAAATCCAGCAGGAGCAGTCCACGGCTATCTCAAAAGACCGTTAACATCACTTTCCCAACAGATGGCGCCGAACGGAATTTTTTTGTCACAGGTGAACCTGGATGTTTCCACAACATGCACTTCTGCTTGGATTCCGGTGTGAAATGCAGTATCCACGTTTTATGGACAGTAATATGGAGGTCCAGGAAACTTTCACCCTGCTTGGAGTACGATTGCAGACATTGCAGATGATTCAGTGAAGACGTCGTTGGCTTGCTTTCCATATGTCATCCAACTGCTTAGGCACCCACTGACATTAAACCTTCCGGTACCATAAGGGCCCTTGAACGACATCGTAAGCAGTCCCACACAATACACCAAGCTCCCGGGAAATGGCCGTGATTTGCACGCACCGATCTGCTTTCGACATTACATCCGCGCGGGATTTTGGTCGTCAGTCAGCGACGAACGCGGCCTCCACGATCGCTCGTTGTGATGCAAAACTTCATGGCCTTTGTCGAACTCACAACACCACCACGACCTCACAGTTCTCAAAGCGAGTCACTTTTCCCCACATGTGGGCAGCATTTCCCTGTAGATCTCGATGGGTGTTCGTCCCTTGCTCCATAGAAAACGAATCAAGCTTTGTTGCTCTAACGCCACGGACGTGTAAACCACAACCGCCACCTTTAAGAACTGATACCAGCGCCGTGCGGCGAAGCTACCGAAAGATAAAGCCGGAACGAACCAAGATGGATCCAACTCCGGGAATGGATATGTTGACTTCGCATTTACAACCGTAATTTGACTAAAAACGAGTAAGGGCTAGGTCTTGCTGATTTGCTCTCACACATGTAGTGTCCCCTGCCGCGTTTTTCAATCTGTATCTGGGGGATAATTTAGAGAACCACTGTAGGGATTTTCATACGGTTCTCACTGACAGACAGACAGATTTATTTACGAGGAAGGCTTATGTCTAAAATTTATTCCCGGTACGCCAGACAACTCGTCCGGCTGTAGGCACAAGGGGAACCCGCCGTAGGTAGTTCTCTGACTCAGTGGAAACCTGGTAGGTTGGAAGAGGAGCCAAAATAATGGAACACGTACTTCGACTTACACTCAATAGTTTTCGAGAAAATGACACTCCAGCTTTCGACGTGACTTGGTCAGTTCACTCGCGCATCGTATATCCAAGTGAGCAGGTAGCGCACTACCTACGTGGAGAGTTTCAAACTTCCACGCCCCGCGTTCAAATGGAGTTATGTGTTTTGTTTTCATTTTGTTGTCACGAAAACACGTCATCTCAATATTTTTGGTGAGATCGTAAAATAAAATGGAATTATTGACAAGACAAAAAAGCATTTCAAATCTTATTACAATAGACTGTATCACCACAACTCTCATATAATCATACATGACTAACAATAATTTAAAATTAAAGACATAAAAATTCTAGTATTCCGATTTTTTCTTTGTACTTTACATTTACGATTCAAGAGAACCAATGCATTCGTAGGAACATTCCAGGCGAACAAAAATTGAAACACCACGAGCAACGTGCCAAGACACATGTACCATAGTCACATTATTTTGTGTGAATCTCATTAGAAAAACAACCTCGGGATCCGGCGATAATTTCGTGGTAAACCAGGCATAACGTAGCACTTTCTCTAAAGCTGGTGTCTGCTGTTGATTATGGATCAAAGTGTATATTTTAATTGCTTCGCTTCCACTTGTGATTTCCCTTTACTGTGCAATGAGAGCAGAACAATTTCATAATCGGAGAATGTAGTCCTTCAACCGTTAATAAAAGTACACCTCGCGGGGTTTACGTAACTGTATACACTTTGACGGAATTACTTTGAATGAACATGTCGGTATTCCGAGCACATCGACAAACAGTCCACCGAATAAGGAGAAATCGTTTTACCCACCCCAAGAGTCGATGACGTAGTGAAGCTGCTACGTTTTTACATAAAGTCGAAAAACTTTGTGTAGGAACTGATGATAAGTTTCTTTTGTGAGCTTTCCAGATTTCGTTGCTTTTGGGTACACATACCGAGGTTCCACTAATTTCTGATGTCATTCCATGAATTGTTTTACTTCTTGATGGACTCTAGAGACCAATTTGTCACTTAGTTCTTGGAGATAAATGAAAACTGTTAATACCACATTAATGTAATGTTTTAATCCGTGTCAACTGTGATGATAAAATGTTCTTTTAGTAAGATTTCAAATCTTTTTTTTCCTTTGCCACTGCTTCCACTACATTCGACGAAAAACATGTTGACGTCACATACTCCCATAAAAACTAAAGAAAAAGAAAGCACAAGACTGGATCTGAACACAGGACGCAAAATCTCGACTCATTGCCCCTACTCAATGCGCCACCAACGCCGTTGTAGTTGTGTCACGCGAGTAGCCTGACGAAGTGCAACGAAACTTTGACCGCCACTTTCTTGGAAACTGTTGCATGCTGAAATAGCCGAAATGGATGCCCCTTTATTTTTATCTTTCCACCATGCTGTCAAGTTTCTATTGTATTAGAGACCGACCAATATCGGCTTTCCCTCGTCAGTGCTACTCGTGCATAATTGGAGCAGGTCGCTGGTATTACACAGCACTAACTCAGCGACCGCTGCTTCGCTTGCGCCGACTGTATGGCTGGTAGAGGGTCTTTTGCTTTTGTTTTTATTTAACCGAGTTTTTATGTTGTTCACAAACTGCAACACCTTCTAAGCTTTTCACGCTAATGAACGCCACATGAAAATCATCTTTCACGAATGTACTTCAGCCGAAAAAGCGATTCTGGTAGCTGGAGTCCAAATTTTTCGTTAATCATGACTTTTGCGTTTTTGTGGAGATATTTCCATACAACTTTCATCCCATAACAAATATTTCTTTATATCTAATCGAGAAGTGAAATGATAATTGTCATACATTTAGCCTCAAAAAATTTTTATGTAAGAAATATTTTCTTAAAAATTCTCATCCCTATTTCACTCCCTTAGGGGTTGAATTTCCAAAAACAGTGACTTCACCCTCTTAGGTATTCAGTTTCCAAAAACAATGAAATAAGTATTCTCTTATTTGTAACCGAGAAGTCAAACATCAATGTTCGTAGACATAGCTTTAAAAATACTTTAATAATTCTTTAAAAATGACGTATTTCCAAAAAAATTCACCTTCTATTTCACCACAATAGGATTAAATTCCCAAAAATATTGAAAAACTTATTTCTTTATTTATTACCGAGAAACCGAATACCAATTTTCGTAGCTCTAGCTTCAAAATTGCCTTAACAGCGACATTTTCCAAGAAAACCCTTCATCTACTGTTTCCCCTCCTTGTGGTCCCTCATAGCGTTGGATATGAACCTGCCTATTCTATCATTTACATAGCCTCATGACGGTCGAGGGATTCGGAATAGCTCAAACAGAAATTACGTGGAACGATAAGATGCAATCTCGATGAACCATATCGTGATGCTCTCGGCATTCAGCAGCTGAAGAGACATTTCTACTTCTTACGCGAGGTATACCTCAGTCATCTCAGAAACAAACAACTTGTGAATTCTGTTTGCGAATAAGAAACCCCCTGCGTGCTCGTCAGTTATATTCAGTACTTAGCTGATGTTATTCCCACCTGCGTACGTGCGTTTGTGCTGATATGCCAACCGTCTCCAAGTAAAAGCATGTAGTTCACTTCACCCAGTTTGCCCTTTGCTGCTTGCCACCTTCATGGTCGAGATCCTGCAGTTTTTAACCGCTATCGGTGTACATTTGTTTCTTCCCTATTATATTACAACCTACGTGGTTGACTGTCTTTCGTCACTGAAAATTATTACGTACGAAACCACTAGCGTCCTTCCCAAGAGCACGTAGTCGCTTTGCCTTGGCAGCTACGGCTGAGGCTTCTTACCACACCTTCCTCGGCAGTTGTGATCGCAGAAATAATAACTGGCTGGTGACAGATAGTACACAATATGATCAAAAGTATCCGGACACCTGGCTGAAAATGACTTACAAATTCGTGGTGCCCTCCATCGGTAATGCTGAAATTCAATATGGTGTTGGCTCACCCTTAGCCTTGATGACAGCTTCCACTCTCGCAGGCATAAGTTCAGTCTGGTGCTGGATGGTTTCCCGGGGAATGGCAGCCCATTCTTCACGGAGTGCTGCACTGAGAGGAGGTATCGATGTCGGTCGTTGAGGCCTGGCACAAAGTCGGCGTTCCAAAACATCCCAAAAGTGTTTTATAGGATTCAGGTCAGGACTCTGTGCAGAACAGTCCATTACAGGGATGTTATTGTTGTGTAACCACTCGGCCACAGGCCGTGCATTATGAACACGTGCTCGATCGTGTTGAAAGATGCAGTCACCATCCCCGAATTGCTCTTCAACAGTGGGAAACAAGGCGGTGCTTAAAACATCAATGTAGGCCTGTTCTGTGATGGTGTGACGCAAAACAACAAGGGGTGCAAGCCCCCTTCATGAAAAACACGACCGCACCATAACACCACCGCCTCCGAATTTTACTGTTGGCACTACAGACGCTAGCAGATGCCGTTCACCGGGCATTCGCCATATCCATACCCTGCCATCGGATCGCACTTTGTGTACTGTGATTCGTCACTCCACACAACGTTTTTCCACTGTTCAATCGTCCAATGTTTATGCCCCTTACATCAAGCGAGGCGTCGTTTGTCATTTATCGGCGTGATGTGCAGCTTATGAGCAACCGCTCAACCATGAAAACCAAGTTTTCTCACCTCCCGCCTGACTGTCGTAGTACTTGCAGTGGATCCCGATGCAGTTTGGAATTCCTGTGTGATGATGTGGTTAGTAGTGTGCCTATTACACATTACGACCGCTTCAACTGTCGGCGGTCTCTGTCAGTTAACAGACGAGGTCGGTCTGTACGCTTTTGTGCTGAACATGCCCCTTCACGTTTCCACTTCACTATCACATCGGAAAGAGTGGACCTAGGGATGTTTACGACTGTGTAAATCTCGCTTACAGACGTATGACACAAGTGACACCCAATCACCTAACGACGTTCGGAGTCCGTGAGTTCTGCGGAGCGCTCCATTCTGCTCTCTCACGATGTCTAATGACTAATGAGGTCGCTGATATTGAGTACCTCGCAATAGGTGGCAGCACAATGCACCTAATATGAAAAACGTATGTTTCGTGGGGTGTCCGGATTCTTTTGATCACATAGTCTATGTTGGCTCCGTGTGAAACGACGCAGGTGGTTTTGGCTGTCTCTAAATTGTACCTTCGTAATGGACAAGAAAGATAATGATAATACATGAAAAATCAAGTGGTCTGAAACTGGCATGGTATCGGTAGGAAGTAATATTTTTTTAAGGCGGCCATCATTTTGAAAGCCACTGCAAGAACTCTCGAGTCAGTAGAGATGGGTAAAAGCAAATACTTTTTTTATTTTCTAAATAATTTCTTGGTTTGTGTACTTCAATATTTCGTGTTCATTATTATTTACTTATTGACTATTTTTGTCACTTAGCTGTAAAATACCATAGACATTGTATGTGAAGATTCTCATGTAACACGTAGTATGTTAGCATGTTCTATAAACGTGGCAAAATATGCTGAAGATGTTTTATACATGAGAGATTGATTCTTTAATTGGTCTGGATTTTTGAGATTGGTGTGGGGTGGGGGAGAGGGATGAAGGGGCATTACTTGGTTCCTTCTATGAAAAAAGGAAAAGTATGCAGAAACTAAGAGTGTCAAGGGGAATGAGCTAAATTACTTGTTGTCGGAGTAGATTACTATGCTTACTGTGGATTGATCCTCTGACGCGCAGTCATTCACATCCAGAACCCAGAGATAACACTACGTGCTAGTACGCTGCACTACTCTCCCCCATTGCTACGCCACATATTCGTAAATTTAGAATTCGGCATCAAATTAAACGTCACTGCTGTAGTGAATAATTTAATATCTCTTGAAGTAGACTATTTTAAAGTGTTTCTTATAGTTTCTCGGCAGGTTCAAAACAATTTTCACCTTTTGTGTATTTATCTAAACCTTTTATAATGTATAAACATATTAACGATTTGATAGATTTGGCTGAGAATAATAATACTTGCCTGTAAATTTTCTCTCTTAACCTTTCAAATGTGCCACGCTAGTGCGTGAATGTTATTGCCACTGATGAAATCTTCTCGAGTTTCTGTCCGTGTGGCTTCGTCAAAAGTCCCCAACGTTTCGATGAATATCACTCCCTTCATCTTCTGGCGAAATGTCGAGATTGCGTGGGTGTCCTACATATAGGGTATAAAGGGTATTCGTGCAGATACTTTTACATGTGGTACCTTAATATCCACGTTCGTCAGCGTGTCGAATGTTTCTCATCTGCGTCGAACAGTCCTCTCACAAACACGTCACAAACATTGCGACCTGATGTTTTCTGCATGGTCGTAACTGCACCATTGAGTGCACCATGCTTTCCGGTATACACTGACTATTCTGTGACCAAGCGTCCACACTTCAAAACCTGACCTGCTACGCAGGGGAAAAAGCATTATTGGCTCGCTCTTGCTACACGTACTTCGAGATACTAACCAACCTACGAACGTATCACTTGTAATAGGAATAATTTTTAGCCTGCAAATGAAGTAATTACTGATCTAACGTCACTGAATACACCGTCCTCAGTCAGCAACAGAAATATCTGCACGACTATTTATTTGGAAGCAGCTTTAGAACAAGCTAATCCTGTTAATGAGCTGTGAGAACTTCTCATAATCTTTCAGGATATATCTTATTAATCAATATCTGTGAAAAACTATAGTATTCTATTAAACATTTTGCCACTAACTAGAGTCGACAATCATTACTTCAAATTAGAGAAGAACTGATAACCTGTCATCCTTGCACTGCCATGTTCCAGATATTTTCCAAGTATCAACTCATTTTGTCCTTCGCTGTAGATTCTGTAACGTAACATATTAGACAGCATTAGATATACATTTTACTCCATAGACCTACATTAAGGATGTCCTATAGGATATATAATATCTCAGGAACACAAGATTACACAATACATATTTACAAGAAAAAAATGTAATCTCCCTTCCACATATCTCAATCGATATGGTGGACAAAGTCGAAAATTCTTAAACGTATTTTCGTTTATAGGGAAATGCTTAACTTGTCACAAAGCATGTAAATATATAATAAATAGGGGTGCAAATAATAGTTCACAGACTGTGGTCTTCACATGTCATCAGAGAGAAGAGTCAGATTTCAACATCTATTTACGATCGTCGCATTACTGTCCTGGGGATAGTTAAAACTGATAATACATCCACATCAGTCCACTTTACTAAGAAAATCTCCAATGGAGTAGGCGAAGTTTGAAAAGTATGAACATTTTTGGCTTCATCATTATTAAATGTAGGTAAATGAAGTTTGCTAGCTTTTCTTATTCTTGTTCACCTGTGAGTGACAGTGTCCACATTACAAATAGCGGTTTAATACGGCTTTCAGCAGTTAATGCGGAATGCTCCACCCAGATGAATTAATTTTGCTGAGAATTTAACACTGCCCAACTACTATATCCGCCTAACTTCATGTTTTAGGCATATACTGGGATGAAGCATGGCGTTTTATATTTCATATAACACTAAAATCGATCGATTCACAATTGCTCAACTTTGTAATTACTGCAGACAAAATAATTTTACTGGATGTAGTAATTAAATAAAGTTGATCTATTTAATTTTATTAATAGATATGAGAGTAAATTTCCTTAGAATTTGGAAATTATGGTGAATTTTTTCAAAAGAATGAAACTAAATCACTGGAAGAACTTTTTGTAGCAATGGATATGGGGATTTAAGAAACAAATCAACAATCAGAGATTATGTGGTTGATAAGGCATTTGCAAACAGAATACAAAATACACATTTCGAGAACAGTCTAAACTTGCTTGATCCGAACTTCTTCTTGAATGCATCACAACCAAAAATTATATAAATTATAAAATATTATCTAAAAATACATGATGGGTTGTAACTAAATTTTAAATTTTTTGTAAGTACAGAATGCAGACAAGTGGAAATAATATGCAATTTGGGTTTCAAACACAAAACTATTGAATCACAAGAGAGAGAGAGAGAGAGAGAGAGAGAGAGAGAGAGAGAGAGAGAGAGAGAGAGAATTAATTAAGAAATTTAAGAATGGTAAATAAAACATTTTATCAGAAATGTATAATTTTTGAATATGAGGATCAGGTTGGTCAATAAATAGGTTTATCAGCTTGATATTATGAATTCATAGACATGTTCTATTGTGAGAATCATCTTATATTGACTTCCCAGAAACAATGAACAAAAAGGAAACTTGTGTTAATGTAGACAGTAATAATGAAAAATGGTTTTTTTGTGTGGTCAATAAAATCTGTATTGTATCCTGTAAATAAAAATATGAATAGAGCCCCAAATTATAAAAATGTCGGTGTAGGTCTTGACCCTAAACTTGAATATTTTGATTTTCGTACAGTGCTTGATAATATATCCAAAACTGAGACTAGAATGAATGTATCTATTAATGTTTATTCATTTGATGAAAAGTATCAAGTGTAACCATTAAAAATAACAAATACAAAACAGAAAATAATGTAAATTTTCGTTATTTCAAAAATAATGAATATTCCCACTGCTGTTACATAAAAAATTTATATACACTTGTTCCAAGTCAAATAACAAAACATAAAGAAGTAAAATTTATTTGGGGTATTTATTTATTCCACTTCAATAGTAAGGGAAAAATTGTTGAGTTTACAGCGTAGAATTACCAGGAAAAGTCTATATTTAAGTTTTAAAAATTATCAGCATGCACAGAAAGATCTACTGCTTATTTATGCTGATTTTGGAAGTTTACTCTTAAAGACTGCCAATCAAATCCATAAAACTCATACAGAATGAATATCGGAACCATGAACCAACTTGTTTCTCTCACTGTATAAAGTACATTAGTGGACGCTACAATGATCCTGTTGTATGTAGATGACTATTTTGTCATTAACAATTTCCTCTGTGTATACAAAGATATGTCAAAGAATTGATGAATTTATTCTGAAATTGAAGAAATGAGACTATTAACGACTGAACAACAGTCAGAACATACATGATCAAATTTATGTACATTATGTAGATATCATTACACAAAAAATAATGAAAAGTTCGTAATCATGATTATTTGACTGGAAAATGTATAAACCCATTATCTAATAACTTTAATCTAAAACTAAAAAAAACGAGCTTTGTAGCAATTTATTTAAATCACCTCTCAGGATGTGATTCTCATTTGTTTGTAAAAGAACTTGCTTGTAGAGTAAATACCCCAATGTTACATATACTGCTGTTATAATGCTTAGAATACGAGTGTTTTCAGAATACTGCCCAGAAAGTCGACAGTATGACAACACATGTTGTGACGAAGGACAAGGACGTCACCAACATCCGCAGATCCAACGGAGTCACGCCGTACAGCTGATGAGCGGAGCTCTGGCTGCGTGCCAGACGCCAGAAGCGACGCAGCTCCGCCGCTTCTGTGCTGCTGAGCGCCGAACCCAGCAGTAGGCGACACAGGGCAGGAGCTGTCTGCGCTGCCTCCCTGGAGAGTGCGTGGGAGGCAGCCGTTACCATTAGCAATAGTGACGACTGCGACAATAGACTCAAAATATTTGTCACCTTTGTCCATCTATGTTGCTGTAATAAGAATATCGCAACAACGTCCCAGGAGATATTGCACAGTGCTGTCACGATGAATAGGACTAAGACTGTCTCATGTGCCGAAAGAACCTCCTGGGACAGGTTGCACAGTGCGGAGTAGACTCTCCTCAGTTTCCGGTAGCGGTCTGCAGGCACTCGGCGCTGGCATCTCGTTCGCTCCGAAGCTCCCAGGCACTGGTTGAGTTGACGTAAGTCGACCTTCACCAGAAAAACAAGTCCAACGTACCTGGAAACAGCTATTGGTGTAATAATACTTGTGAAGAATATGGGGACAAATTCCCATATCATTCCGTTGCGCTGTAAAGTCAACTTAAAAACAGCTATAATCCGCGCAAGAGACATGACATAAATTGACACGCAGGAGATCCTTACTGCCCCACTGGAGGAATGGTGAGATTCCAGGACACCGATGTCTCTATAAGACAACAGAGATAGGATCTTCTGGTACTTGAAGGTGTTTCGAAACAGGTCTGCAGCGACGGCTGTTACCGTGGTGACGTAGCTCATCATCACATTGGAAACAAGCCACACAAAGCTAATGGAATCCCTTCTCCTCACGTTCAAAATTTGCACCCAGTGCCACAAAAGTGTTGCTGATGCCAGGGTCGTGAACAGAACAACCGCTGCGTATAGCGTACCACCACGTGTCCTCCGTAGTTCACACCTCTCAGTGTCCACTGTGAACGGCGTCAGCCCGAAAAACTTGCAGATGGCGTGGTATCGTGTTACAGATCTTAAGAGGTCTCTCCTATTCGCCATTTCAATATGGGCTACCTATGATGAAAGAAAACAGCTCTTCAGTTACAGAAAACAGGAAGGTTGCATTACGTAGCGATTTAATATAAATTGTCGACATGTAACTGATAACAGGGGCACTCAGTCACGAGGCAGCACTTACACTCCTCGTGTGTTTTTCTTAATACGTGTGACCACAAACCACTATGAGGAAAATGGAGTGACCATAGGCATCATTAGTAACCCTGCCATAATCATAATCATACAACAATGAAAGTCAGTATTAAAATATAACCACTTAAGTCTAAATAAATACTCGACCATCCAGATGTGTTGTTGCATCTCTACACAAAGCAAATAGTTGGTTCTAAGGCAACTCCCATTAGTTACATATTACTGCGTATGGGTGTAAGTGAACTTGAATTGTTCGATCGTATAATTAGTTATGCTCGTTTAATGCACTTAATAGCAACGAAATTAACGACAAGTATTAATATTCTTTGGTAAAAGTCATCTACTAAGCACGTTACAATATTCACTATACTGAGCATCACTAAGGAAGTCTGGGTGGGTGAAAGAGAAAGTGTGAAAGATCTCAAAGTGATCGATAAAGTAAATGAGTAAATTAAAATAAATAACACTGCAAGCAAGGAGTGGCGGTAAGTCATACACAGCCATAGTCGGGGACGTCACAGGCGGCGCACTAAGTCTCTTGGAGAACGAAATGGCGGTTGACAGTTGCAGGAGTGGTGTCGATAGTCGCCTAGATAAGCCAAGCAAACCTAAATCATCAGGAAAAACGGTAATTCTTGCCCCATTTCTCACATACACATGTTCAGAGACTGAAGCATTCCATCTTGCATGTTACAATCAAGTTTATCACTTTGCTAGGACAATTACGACTTTCGAGTATATGCTTCTTTGTGTTTGTGGACGTTACTTTCGTAAACTAAAACGACTTATCATATGGACATCAAACCAGCAAAAACAGGCAATTAGGTAATTTGGGTAAGTATTAGTCTCATTATTTCTACCCATAAGTCTGTAGCAATGAAAGTCATAGAATCCTCGGTAGATCTATGTCTGTTGATACTAATGGCCTGTTGAATAACTCAACTCATTCTGTTATTTGTGTTAAACCAGCTCCATCACACTGTTTTCACATTCTTCGCAACACATTTCCAGCGTAATTGCAACATCCTCAGGTCTGTTTGCATAAAACGTTGAGGAATTTAATACTACAGTTTATTTAGTTAAATTGAAACTAACTTCGAAATTATGGAGCTTACATTAAGAACACGAGGAGGGGGGAGTTGTTGGAGGATGTGGAAGGCATAGGCTCCTGAGGGCCAAAGAGGCAACCTTGTCGTTATTACTGTTGATATTCCTGTGTCGAGTCCAGCGCACTCAGTATTCTTGTTCGTATATGTGAACAAACCAGACAACCTCGGACTGATGTAATTATCTTTCCTTCAGTTATTATGTGGCAATAATGAAATGGGCGTAATACCATTTCAGGATGTCAGATACCTCACTTATTATTTTATCGATCTTGTATTTCACTTGACATTCAATACAGTGTGTTGCCGTAGTACTGAGCAGCGTGCAGCTAAAATTAATGAATTTCATGTGACAACAGTTTTAACGTTGTGTTTAGTTTTAAATATCAGAAAAGTAACACAGAAACATCTACGGGCTTCTCACAAAGACTGACATGAGGTGGCTAGCACATCATGCACATTACGGTTCCAGGTTCATCATACGATTCACTGGTTTTAATCGTCTTTACACCAAAAAAATAATTTTTTTACAAGTGTTAACAATTATTTATTCGTTCAAATATTGTACTTCTCTAGTAACATATTGTTTTACAACTATAAAGGAAAAATATTAATGATGACTACAAATTCGTTCCCGAATAAAGAAGAAGAATAAGAAAAAGGAATCCGCCTCTGTCCCTTTCAAAACCCCATTTGATGTCTTGTAGTGCTCCGCACCTTGCCACATTTGCACTACAGAGGACTAAACACCTTTTAGAGTACATTAACTTAAAGTGTACAGGGTTCTTTCTTTGTTAATGTAATTACTGTTTCTGCAAGTAATGTCATTTATCTTATGTGTTCTGTTTTCTTAGCCATGAACATATGATTGTCTTGATGGATGCCAGCGGTAATCAGCTATAGATTCCGATACTGTGTTACTGTCACTGACTACTGAACTGTCTACTGTATACCCAAAGATAAGGATTGAGTTGTTTGTATCAGAATTACATAATTTCATTTTTAAATTGTTTATCTGTATTAATGAAACTTTTTTTATTCTTTATAATTACTGTCTATTGTATAAAAAGCTTAAATTGGCCATAAAACCATATTTCCCTGGATAGCTATAAGTTACGTATTAACTATTTGTTTCTTATACTTAATTTTAAAAAAGAGAGATTAAAAAGGAAAAAAAAGCTACAACTTCTTCTATTATTGCAAAACTACATTAAAAACCTGAACCAATTACCCAACTACTAATTTCCAACAAACACCAGAATTTGTCCTCTGTTTGTTCATTTATTTTGGTGCATTTAACTTGTACATGACTGTTTCCGTTGCTGGATGCGCCCTAATGGCACTCCAGTCAACAGCCATAGTCCGCTGGATTCCTTCGACATCGGTCGGCACGTCAGCAGTGTTTCCACTGTAGCGAGTAATTCCGACTGTCACTGTCACTTCTTAAAGTCGACAATTCCATAATCACTTGCACCAACGCAATATAGATTCTTGGGAGAGTATCGCACCCGTTGGTCGCCAATCTCAGCCATCTTCTCTCCATGTGAAGATTACATTGTCTAGCCTGGATGGAAGCATGATGTGTTATGGTTGAATGTCTCGTGAAGTCTTCTTAGGTCTTCCTGGATACTGCACTTGCAGTATCGTCCAAGATGCGCCAGGTCGACTCCCTCCTTGGTGCTGCTTTGGGATCCAACATCCTTATACTTGACACCCATTACCCGCTGCATCTACAGAGACCGCACAGCCCCACAACGTATGTTCTGGTGTGCCTACACTGCCGCAGGCGCAGCTATCATTCATCTGTCTTCTGATTTTGTACAGATACGTGGCATAAGGGCCACGGCCAGACAGGTAAAGTATCAATCCACTCGATGGGAAAAGAGATCTCATTTTTAACCTCTCCCTGATATTAGAGGGAAATTCGTATGTTCTCCTGCCAGTGCCTGACGTGTCCCATTCATTTTGCCACAGTTGTAAAATGCGATCTTTTGTTGCCTTTTTCGAACTCGTCTCAATTCCAAGCACGTTTCGAACTTAAATTTGATTGCCTTTCTTTAATCAGAAAAAGACTCCCCTTTTCCTAATTTCCAAGTTCAGTGGGAATATTCCTAGAATTACTAGCAAAGCATCATTCGGGGTAGTGCTGTAAGTCCCGTTCATCGTAGTAGCACACCTCGTTGAAATCTTCGCACTATTGAGGCTGGCTTGACTAGCCGCAGTCTATGAGCCCAGAGGCTCGCACCATATCCTACGACTGATATCATATAGATTGGTGGTATATTCTGATTGTCTTCAAGGGAAGTCGAAACTGCCTGTTTGCAATGGTTACAAATTTATTCGTGTCTTTGGTACTTTCCTGCCTGCTCCCTCTACCTGTAGTTACGACATTCAACCAAAAATACCCCTAGATATCTAGTTATTGCACTTCTTCTAATCGTTATGTCATTTAATTTTATTTTAGGGTTTCTTATTAAATTCCCTTTCAGCAGGAGGCATGTTGTTTTGTGACGTGCACTGCAACATCAGCCCTCAATTTCGTGGAGGGCCGCTCTACATT
Organism: Schistocerca piceifrons; assembly: GCF_021461385.2. Taxonomy (NCBI): domain Eukaryota; kingdom Metazoa; phylum Arthropoda; class Insecta; order Orthoptera; family Acrididae; genus Schistocerca; species Schistocerca piceifrons. Next base: position 816,359,966 of record NC_060141.1, read on the forward strand.
TATATTTTACAATTCTTATGGACTCACCACTTACAAAAGCGGCACACTAAGCTATCTGTAAATGCCAGCAGACTGCTTACTTACCGCTGTGGTGTAACTTCTGTAGTACGGGCCACAGTGCCACATCACAAAGCTCTGGACCACATGATGATCCCTGTGGACACCCTTTTGTTGTTGTCTTCGCTGTTTTCTTTCCTGCGCATGTTAAAGAAGCATGTTGCCCGTGGCAATAATCTCTCAGGTAATTATACAGTGCTTCTGGACACTCCAGATCCCAAGGGCGACCCAAGAAAGATGGCCACCATAGGTTATCGAAAGAGCCAGCAATATCGATCACCACCGCTACAGCGTACGTAGAATGAGTGCCTGTCACTAACGAAATCGCCTTCTTTATTGCGTCTGCAGCTGATTTGCCTCTTCTAAACCCATACTGGTGAGAGCTCATCCCGTGTAGCAGTCCGTGATGTTGTAGTCTTTTGCATAATAGTTTTTCAAATTTCTTGACGAAAACATTCAAAACACAAATAGGTCTGTAGGATTCGGCTGTAATTGGATCTTTATCTTGCCTTTTACTGATTACTGCCACTTCAGCGTTCTTCCACGGTGCAGGAGACAATCCTTGCAAGAGACACTCATTGTACAAGTCGCACAAGTAACTGTCTAATTGGTCGCATGAGGCTTGTATTACTTCAGCAGGGATCCCGTGTGGTTCTGCAGATATTTTCTATTTCAGTCTTAAAATTATATAACTCCTTTCTTCTTATGTGAAATGGTACACAAGTTTCTTGTTCCTATGTTCTTTCCGTAACATTTCCCGTAACCTACGCTGATCATCTGTCTCGCCTTCTTCTCCATCGCCAGGAAATAGTGTTTCCATTAGCAGAGCAGCTGACTGTTCCCAACTTTCGTCCTCAGTCACAGGGCTATGCCACAACACTGACTTCGCATTTGCATCAGTGGAGTACACAATAGGCTTAGTTCATCCTAGTTGATTAATAATCTTTAGTTTTAGTAGATACTCGTCGATCTCATGAGTAAACTGAAAATACACGGAAACCAGGATGCAACTCTTCCTCTCGGTTAACATTTCCATACATATTACGTGTTCTGAACAGTACTGTAATATTTTTGTCACTCTTACGGCCTTGTTTAGTACTGCTATTGTTGCCATAGGACGCTGCCCTTGTCTGACTATCTGCGCAGTTACTGGCACACTGGAGATGTTTCCTGCCTTCGTATACGGTTCTTGGAGGCTCAATACGTCTAACTGAAACTTCTCTGCCACTCTTTTGCCATCAGACAATACGCTGACACGTCTCATGTCCTATCTTTACCTCCGTTAGGCGTGAGGGGTTTATATTTGACAATCTTGGACTACTTGCCTGTAACCGAGCTCTATATGACCATGCGTCATCACAAAGTGCTTGTACGAATTATCTAAGGAGAATGATGCATTTCTTCTGGCAGAAACCTTCTTCATTAACTTTTCCAGTTTCTCCACTTCTGTTGGCAGATCGTTCGCTTTAATGTTGAATCTGTCTACGAAATGAGGTATAGGAAAAGTAATGTACTCCCCTTTTCATGCTTATAACTCTTCCTGCATTGGCAAATCTCCTTATACTTCTGTAGGTAGCGCAGTGTATTCTTCAGGATGTGTGCTGTTGCATTCTGCATATAATTGCCCAGTTTTTGTCTCCAAATACTCTTCTCTTATATCATACACTCCTGGAAATGGAAAAAAGAACACATTGACACCGGTGTGTCAGACCCACCATACTTGCTCCGGACACTGCGAGAGGGCTGTACAAGCAATGATCAAACGCACGGCACAGCGGACACACCAGGAACCGCGGTGTTGGCCGTCGAATGGCGCTAGCTGCGCAGCATTTGTGCACCGCCGCCGTCAGTGTCAGCCAGTTTGCCGTGGCATACGGAGCTCCATCGCAGTCTTTAACACTGGTAGCATGCCGCGACAGCGTGGACGTGAACCGTATGTGCAGTTGACGGACTTTGAGCGAGGGCGTATAGTGGGCATGCGGGAGGCTGGGTGGACGTACCGCCGAATTGCTCAACACGTGGGGTGTGAGGTCTCCACAGTACATCGATGTTGTCGCCAGTGGTCGGCGGAAGGTGCACGTGCCCGTCGACCTGGGACCGGACCGCAGCGACGCACGGATGCACGCCAAGACCGTAGGATCCTACGCAGTGCCGTAGGGGACCGCACCGCCACTTCCCAGCAAATTAGGGACACTGTTGCTTCTGGGGTATCGGCGAGGACCATTCGCAACCGTCTCCATGAAGCTGGGCTACGGTCCTGCACACCGTTAGGCCGTCTTCCGCTCACGCCCCAACATCGTGCAGCCCGCCTCCAGTGGTGTCGCGACAGGCGTGAATGGAGGGACGAATGGAGACGTGTCGTCTTCAGCGATGAGAGTCGCTTCTGCCTTGGTGCCAATGATGGTCGCATGTGTGTTTGGCGCCGTGCAGGTGAGCGCCACAATCAGGACTGCATACGACCGAGGCACACAGGGCCAACACCCGGCATCATGGTGTGGGGAGCGATCTCCTACACTGGCCGTACACCACTGGTGATCGTCGAGGGGACACTGAATAGTGCACGGTACATCCAAACCGTCATCGAACCCATCGTTCTACCATTCCTAGACCGGCAAGGGAACTTGCTGTTCCAACAGGACAATGCACGTCCGCATGTATGCCGTGCCACCCAACGTGCTCTAGAAGGTGTAAGTCAACTACCCTGGCCAGCAAGATCTCCGGATCTGTCCCCCATTGATCATGTTTGGGACTGGATGAAGCGTCGTCTCACACGGTCTGCACGTCCAGCACGAACGCTGGTCCAACTGAAGCGCCAGGTGGAAATGGCATGGCAAGCCGTTCCACAGGACTACATCCAGCATCTCTACGATCGACTCCATGGGAGAATAGCAGCCTGCATTCCTGCGAAAGGTGGATATACACTGTACTAGTGCCGACATTGTGCATGCTCTGTTGCCTGTGTCTATGTGCCTGTGGTTCTGTCAGTGTGATCATGTGATGTACCTGACCCCAGGAATGTGTCAATAAAGTTTCCCCTTCCTGGGACAATGAATTCACGGTGTTCTTATTTCAATTTCCAGGAGTGTATGTCACTCCCAAATCTGTCTGTCATCTTACTTCTCTGTTATACCGCATGGTTATGTTAATGGAATATGTAAACACAAGGTTTGTATTTCCACATTCAACATTTACATAAACGTTGGTGGAATTTTCGATAAATTTCTTTACTTATATGTCACTCTTTCCGCTCCAAAAAATGTCATAATGTTTCATCATATGCATTAAACTTTCTGCTTCTTCTAAAATATTTAGCAAACTACTTTTATCGGTGGTGGTTGGCATTGATGGGCATTGTGTTATGTCATTGGCTGAGCTTTTGTTGTTTTAGGTGTGATCCAAATTAAGATAGTGTGATGCCAGTGAGAGGTAGGCAGATCTATTATGAAAATTGCTTTGAAACTTCTTCCTGCTTGCTATGAGTATTTTCTCGAGGTTGTCGCATTTCGACTTTTAAACACCGGAACGGAGAAAATCGTGGGACTAATCTAGAGAATTACAAATTCGTGATTGTACTGTGTTATGTGATCTGACAGTTTGTTTTCATCCGAAATTTTTCCCCAGTATGCTATGACACTTACAAAGCTGTTTCGTTTGCATGTGTTTTTCTTAGCGTAAGACTGTCTTTTATTTTATTTTCGCTGAAGTGTAGCTTTTTAATACAAATAGATGCTTATCCGTTGTCTTTAATGAGTTTTGCTTCCTCAAGTGAATCAAGGGAGTTTATTTTATTATTTGTTCGTGTTCGATGATCAATGTGACATTTTTCGGTAATCTATTCCATTATTAATGAAAATATACGTCTTTATTTTCCATATCCAGCAAGTAAAGCTAGTGTATCATTCACATATCTGTAGAAGTAACGAATTTTATTAGACCGTTCGTAACGGTTCTACAAAATTAGTTATCATTGCTGTGTAGTAAATTATCAGCTAGTGTCCAGGCAAGATAATGCCCATTTTTTAAATGTATTCTTGTATGTATGGAAGTCAACCACATGACTGGAGTGATTTGGAGGACGGTGTACGATGGAGACTTGTGGCGAGGTCGCAGGTGGGTGGCAGTCCAGGGGAGCACAGCAACGAAAACAGGCTCATTACTGTACTCAGATATTTGGACTCTGTAGAAGCGTGGTAACGACCACACCCCCATCAGTACTGCATGGCCGGATTGGTGACAACTAGCAGCCGTCTTGGTGGCTGCAATATGTGTATCCAGGATTGGCAGAGCCAGTGCCCTGTACGCCGTCACATGAGTCGCGCTAAAGCCACACTGCATCGGCAGGGCTGATGGACGGATGGAATTCTTGCAGCAGTAGCCAGCTCCTCAGCAGACAGCTGTGTCTTGGTGGGTGACTGCGGCTCATGCGTTGGCTCCGCTCCGACGGTGTCGGCAGTGGCTCGGGACTCGACCCGCTGCCCCCTGGAATCTCGCCGGTGGGCTGGGCCTGGGGTGGCCCCGTCGCACCGTGGCACCCAGTTGCGGCGATGGAGGCCCGATCTTAAGACTGCTGCTGGCGGCTTCGTGTTCTGCCCTCATCCAGCGTAACTCGCATGTCGTATTACTACTGCTGCGCTCAAAATGACAGTTACTTTTACACGATAGCGGGGCGCCTGTTGCACCAATGTGCCATTTCAATTCGCGTAATACATATTAGGCTACAATCTTTAGCTAAACATCGTTAAAACGTCGAAACGATTTGGATGCTGCAGCTGGCCCGTTTAAATTAGCAGATTTGTTTAGCGAGTCGTATATTTACGACATGTTCGTGGGTAGATGGACTTACTTTTGTACTCTGCTTGTTGTTGTTCCGATTTTCAACTTTTTACTAGTAGCACAAACAGTTTTCCCTTTTATCTTGCACAAAAGCAGCACAGTCTCCATCATGTTGCCGACCGACATCTTTGTCTATATCAGAAAATTATATTTATGGTCAGAGTTCTATTTTACTTACAGCTCCTGAAAGTACTACTTCTAGTAAAAGCTTCTGTATGACAACAGAAGAGATTGAAGTGAAAAAAGTGCTTGTGCCACGATTAGAAATGCGAAAATCTGAACAACAAATGCAAAGTAGAAAGTACGTAAATCTGCCCAGTCATGTATCGTAAACATACTATTGGCCACTAAAATTGCTACACCACGAAGATGACGTCCTACAGACGCGAAATTTAACCGACAGGAGGAAGATGCTGCGATATGCAAATGATTAGCTTTTCACAGCATTCACCCAAGGCTGCCGCCGGTGGCGACACCTACAACGTGCTGACATGAGGAAAGCTTCCAACCGATTTCTCATGCACAAACAGCAGTTGACCGGCGTTGCCTGGTGAAACGTTGTTGTGATGCCTCGTGTAAGGAGGAGAAATGCGTACTCACGTTTCCGACTTTGATAAAGGTCGGATTGTAGCCCATCGCGATTGCGGTTTTTCGTATCCCGACATTGCTGCTCGCGTTGGTCGAGATCCAATGATTGTTAGCAGAATATAGAATCGGTGGGTTCAGGAGGGTAATACGGAACGCCGTGCTGGATCCCAACGGCCTCGTATCACTAGCAGTCGAGATGACAGGCATCTTATCCGCATGGCTGTAACGGATCGTGCAGCCACGTCTAGATCCCTGAGTCAACAGATGGGGACCTTTGCGAGACAACAATCATCTGCACGAAGAGTTCGACGACGTTTGCAGCAGCATGGACTATCAGCTCGGAGACCATGGCTGCTGTTACCCTTGACGCTGCATCACAGACAGGAGCGCCTGCGATGGTGTACTCAACGACGAACCTGGTTGCACGAATGACAAAACGTCATTTTTTCAGATGAATCCAGGTTCTGTTTACATCATCATGATGGTCGCATCCGTGTTTGGCGACATCGCGGTGAACGCCCATTGGAAGCGTGTACTCGTCATCGCCATACTGGCGTATGACCCGGCGTGATGGTATGGGGTGCCATTGGTTACACGTCTCGGTCACCTCTTGTTCGCATTGACGGCACTTTGAACAGTGGACGTTACATTTCAGATGTGTTACGACCCGTGCCTCTACCCTTCATTCGATCCCTGCGAAACCCTACATTTCAGCAGGGTAATGGATGACCGCACATTGCAGATCCTGTACGGGCCTTTCTGGATACAGAAAATGTTCTACTGCTGCCCTGGCCAGCACATTCTCCAGATCTCTCACCAATTGAAAACGTCTGGTCAATGGTGGCCGAGCAAATGGCTCGTCACAATACGCCAGTCACTACTCTTCATGAACTGTGGTATCGTGTTGAAGCTGCAAGGGCAGTTGTACCGGCACACGCCACCGAAGATCTGTTTGACTCAATGCCCAGGCGTATCAAGGCCGTTATTACGGCCAGAGATGGTTGATGTGGGTACTGATTTCTTACGATCCATGCACCCAAATTGCGTGAAAATGTAATCACATGTCAGTTCTAGCATAATATATTTGTCCAATGAATACCCGTTTATCATCTGCATTTCTTCGTGGTGTAGCTATATTAATGGCCAGTGGCGTATACAGCTCGCAAAAGGTAGCACCTATACAAAATTGTCAACATACAAAGGTCAACTGCAGCACTCATATTGCTGTCGATGTTTAAAGACTTACGAACGAAGAGTGAAGTATTACAGTTTAACGGCATGAATAAAAACATTTAAAAAGTATTTACATTTGATGACGAACTTTTATTTAGGTAGTACATTTATACCTACTACAATTAAGTTAAATTTGAGGAATAAATTTCAACATAAAATGCGTCTGGTTGCTGCATTTCTTAAAATAACATAAACCGCAGCCACTGAACCCAACAACCAGTAATATGAATAAGTTACTGATAGTTTGACGTAGCAGTCATATCCACATCTTAGCGTTGACACCTCTAAAACAAATTTTGGCTATCATAGTGTTTAATTGAGTCGTTGGTGTTTGTAAGGGTTTTTGATGCCAAACTATCTTGTTATTGGTGCTTGAAATAATGTTTAATGTTAATGGTTATTGTCTCCTTAAATTTTTTAATCCTCTAACATCGAGCATACTTGGTAGGACTTTTAAAAAGTACCTAATGTTAAACTGCTTTGATTCCAAAGTCTTTACACTTCAAAAGAACTTTATCAGCTGCCATCGGACTACCAGCATGTGCCTTATGTAAATTTGTTTGTGCTGAAGTAAAACTTTAAACATGTTTCTGATTGGTCTAGGGCGATCTGTTTGTCACTCCAGCACTCCCAGACCCAACCATTTCCATGGTAACAGCTTGTGTGGTTATACAGTGGGCGTGTAGTTGCACACACTTGTACTGAGAAAGTGCTTACTCTCTGTAACTATTGTTTTGGTTGTTTTGCAGCGTATAGGGTCATCAGAGGAAGAAGAATTCTACGATTACTGCGCTTACAGAAGATCTGGTCACAGAGCGAGTTAAGGGTCCGTAATGAATCTGAGGCCAGCAGTGTCACTGTGCCCTGTCAGTGGTTGCAGGCGGCACTACGTCGCCCTCACAACATCCCCACATGGGCAGTTGTTGAGATAAGTGCTGCATGGTCCACTCTCCACATATTGCTCTCAGGTGTGCAACATGGTTTTACAGTGTTAGTTGACACCTTTCTATACTACATGCAAATTTTTCGCTTACAAGCACTCATGGATCATGTCACTAGCTGGGTTTGTGATGATTATCTGGTTAATACGTGTCCCAAGTTTTTCCCAAACATTTTGGCATTGCAAGCGGAAGTTGAGTAATCGCGAGAATGATTTTCATTTCTTAATTGCTAGGCAGAGAATGAAACATTTAAGGCCGATTGTGAGTAAAAGTTAAATACGATTGCTAGGCTAGGTTTCTGATGCTAGGTGCCACCACTGTTCTCGCGCTGCAGTCACTTTTGGAGGGAATTAAAAAAAAAAAATTATTCCATGATGACAGAAAGTGGAAAATATAAAAAATGGCACAAAATTCAAAGTAAGCTCCACTGTTTTGCGTACAAAAGAAGGGAAATTTAAAAGCCAAAGATGGCGTTGGTGAGAAATTGAAAAATAGTTCGTAGAAAATTTTAAAAATCCAACTATTTCTCTTATGTATTATGGCCAAATCCCTCCTACCTCTATTTCCCAACCAATCGCAGCAAAGTATTTAAATAAGGCATATTGTTAATGGAGAGTTAAAAAAATCTCACCTCTCCTGTCCCTCACCCCTCAGCCTCCCCTTCTTATTTCCAACCAATCGCCGAACAGTGCTCCTAATATCCAGCGCAGTGTTAAAAGTCCAGGATGGCGAAAACAGATTAGTTGTGTGGATTATAACCTCTCCTTCCCAGCAACTTGCCAAGCAATCAAATTTTTAATCAATCATAGTGCAGTATTAAGAGTCAAAAGTGATGGAAACAGACCAATTGTGTGATTTATATCCCACGACCCTCCTCTCCGTCTCCAACGAATCAAAGTGGAGTACAAAAATACTATCAAATTACATTACGTCCGGCATACAAATCCAGTCAAGTCCCTTCCATTTCTTATGTCCATCCAATCAAAACGAAGAAAACACATCACTTGTGTGCTTTATACACCCCTTTGTCTCATCTGTCCAACCAATTTCAGTGTAGTATTCAAATGGTGTGACACGTAAGTAGTAAAATTTATGCAACCTCCACTTGAGAGCCACAGATATTCATTATTACCTTGAAAGTCAAAGAAGTGTTATTTATAGCATAAAATGCTGTCATGATACATAATTAACGTACGAAGCAATTGTGCTATTTATGATCGTAAAAAGCTTTTTCAGCCACTCATAGACCAATATTAACAATTAGTGACGATGGAAATAAATAATCTGTGGGCTCTAAACCCCCCACCCGTTCAGTTAAAGCTAAAAACATAGTGGTAAATGGTAAATGCTAAGTGATAAATAATGAATGGTAAAGCTTATCGATAAACACTGAACGCATAACGCCAGATGCTAAACAGTTAACCGTAAACGGTAACTGTTAAACGCTTAATGGAAAATGTTAATTGCTAAATCATAAACGCTAAATGCTAATTGGTTAACTGTCAATGCCAAAGGCCATATGGTAATTGCTAAACACCAAACAGTGATTTGCCACACACCTAATGATATATGCTAAACACCAAAAAGTGAACGGTATGTGGTAGACACTAAACGCGGAACGTCGAGTGCCTAAAGGTAAATACTAACAACAAATCCTAAACGCCTAATAGAAATCGCCTAACAGCAGCTTCTAAACGATAAACGCCAGAAGCCTAATTGTAAACGGTAAATGCTAAACGTTAACGGTAAACGCTAAATACTGAATGATGAACGCTGAGTGGCTAACAATGCTAAGCGAAAAACAGTGATGATTAATGGGAAACGCTAAAAGCTATGGCAATATCCAAGAACAGTTTCAGATCTCTGCGAACAGTTATGCATAAAAATGTTGTATAGTTAAATTATTTCTATGAGAAGTCAAAGATGATTGTGTATGCAAATATACTTCAGGCATAATAACAAAAAATTCTTCCAAGGACAAGTTGTGTATCATTTATATATAAAAATCTCTCTGTATTTTGTACACGAGTAAATACCTTACACATTTGCGTTGTCCCTCTGGCAAAGTAATCATTTCTTGTCTCACACAGACGTATCAAAATTGCTGTGTTGTTTTAATATATTACAGAGGAATCTGATATTGCTTCCACTTACTTGTGTCAGACTCCTTCTTTCTCCTTCCCTGTCGGCCTCCCTTGGCCAACTCTTGC